>NW_026781103.1:0-13344 GCF_030144855.1 Hypanus sabinus
GAAGAATGGTGCCCCAAGGGTCTCTTTATGTCCCTGTGGGTCTGCACAGCAACACCACTGTAAAATCCTCCCCTGCTGTTGCAATAAAGTTGGAAGGGGCAAAGTGTGTTCAGTATCTGTAGAGAGTGTGCAGAAATAGATGCACTTTGCATTTCAGTGCAGGAGCTTCTGTTGATTCAGTCCCCAAACATTCTCTGGAAAGTGGAACTGGAGGAAGTAGGGTGGGAGAGATTCCTTTATTCACTGGGGACACCACCATAGTCACCAATCCCCAGGAAGAGCACCACCCCCCTCTCCATCCCTCCGTGACTCTTCCCTTTTGCACCTGAAAGTTGCTTAAACTTTAAGGGACAGAAAATGAGGCTCCGTCATCACTACAGCTGCCATTCTGTGACAATATTCCTCTTACAAGTTTGACCCATTTGGTCGAGATTCACATTGTGCTCAGGAGTTGGGGTGAAGCAGGATATAAAGCTTATCACCTGTTGCACCCAATACCTCAAACACCAACCCGACACCACGACAACTCCCACCTTCCCCCTCATTCATCCCACTGTAAATCAACATTTTCTCACCAGTCAGCCAAAAGCCCAATACTTCAACTTGTGTTGTTTTAGTACAAATTCCGGTTGTTATTGGTCAGAACCACTCACTTATGTTTGGTGAGATAAAGCTCAGCAGGTGTGTGCATTTGCATGGAATGAGTTTATAGACCTTCTTCAGCAGAATGAGGGATTTGCATTTTATTAATATCCAGTATGTATGGGGAACTGTTTGTATGGAGCTGCACGTGACTGGATTTGAATTCATATCAATTCCTCTGAATTGATTAGTATGGATAACTAACTAATAAAAAATTGTGTCCTTTTGATGGGGGGAAAATGTCAAAAAGTCATGCAGGTGCTTTACACCAGGAATCATTTGACATGATGGAAGACTGTTAGAAGCTGAATTTTTCAGTGAATTGAAACTAACACATCAAAGAAAAAGAAGATTGTATAATGGCTGAGGCGCAGACACATATCTTAATGTCTGAAATTTGTAGGAATGTTGGAGGTTATTAGTCCTGCAGACTCATCCGGACACCCCAAATCAGACAAAACTCCAGTGGTCTTCAGTCTTACCATTTTCCAATCTCTGGTCCTGAAACCTCCTCATGGAACTCGTAGGGCAAGTCCCACAGTGACTCGTCTCATTTTCAGAGGTGGTCACCTCATCTTCCCCATATTGTGATACCGATTATCGAGAATCCATGCCGTGACAATTCCAGCCCACCGCCCACTGTCATGGTCTCTGTTTAGTGTCTATGTCTCAATCAGTGAGACCCATCATGAACCACATTTGGGTTAGTTACACTCACTCATAATAGAACACAATCTCACACATAAATTCACACACACACACACACACACACACACACACACACACACACACACACACACACTCACACACACACACACACACACACACACACACACACACACACACACACACACACACACACACACACACACACACACACACACACACACACCACACACACCTGCTCCCACTGGGAAGAGCCGGAAGCTGTCAGGATTAGTTGTCTCTCCAACCCAGTCAAATAGAGACCAGCTGTATCAACAGGGGAGTTTGTCTCTATATTCTCCATGTTATCAGCTCCCAATAAATAATCCAGGGATTGAACTCACAAGTGTGATTTCCAGGACGGGGAAGAGCAAACGACAATGCTGGGGTTGTTTGTCCTCCTTCTGCTCTCAGGTAAGGAGTCTCTCCTCGAGTGAGCCTTGTTCTCGTGTTGGTTGCTTTATGTTCTAACCTGTTTGTGTCTGTCTGTTCCTCTCCCTCCTGATGTAGCTGGTGCTGGGAGCACTTCCATTGAGTCCAGGAACATTTATCGGTTCAGTAATATGATTAAATGTGCCATGCCAGGTGTCAGCCCACTACTGCAGATCAACAACTACGGCTGTTACTGTGGACGTGGTGGATCTGGGACACCAGTTGATGAGCTTGACCGGTAGGTGGACAGAAGGTCTCCACAGAGCCAGTTACCATCCACTGGAGTCCAGGGACAAAGAACTGTTCTCATTGATTGTCAGAGGCAGCAGGATTGCATCTTCACTGAAGTCCCAGTGACGGTAGAGAGGGTAGTGTTTGGTGTTAGTCTGTACAGGAGGTCAGGACTGTGTAGTGGAACACACCAAGGACAGGGCAGCTGCTCCCAGGGAGGATTCTGTCCTTCTGGAGGATTCAACAGGGGGTTCGATCATGGCAGCACAAGAGAGAACCATGACACAGTGGCTACCTTACCGAGAGAGTGAGGAAGGGAAGGAGAGAGGGGAACCAGCTGGTCGATCAATCTGTTGCTTATTGTTGGGTGGTGAGAACACACGATCCATAGAACAAGGGAAAAAAATAAACATTGGTCACCTTCTCAGGTCTATTGTGGTCACGTCACTTGGAGGAATTCTTTTCCACATTCCTGCCTGAGTCCCCACAAATCCTGATTCCACGTCCCACAGTGAAGCCCCTACCCAGCTCCCTGGGTCGATATGAGCCTGCTCAGTTTGGCTCAGCTCAGGTCACCCGCTGACTCTTAGCGCTACATGGGAAGTGTGTGACACTGGAGGCTGCTGTAACAGTGTTGTGTTAATTCTAGTCCATGAGTTTTTAATTAAGTGTGATCTGTGATTTTACAGGTGCTGCCAGACACACGACAACTGTTATGGTGATGCCAAGGAAAAAGAGAAGTATACATTTCTCAGCTCACCCAAAATAATATATTTCAAGTACAGTTGCACAAACAGGAAAATCGAATGCAAAAGTGAGGATGATCAGAGAGTGCCTCATTGCCTTACTTTTATCCTCGGTTCCATGGACACAATCTTTTGTCCATCCCTCATTGCCTTTGTGAAGGTGCTGGTGAGCTGCCATCTTGAACCACTGGAGTCGCCCTGGTGACGGTTCTCCCACAATGCTCTTGTGGTGAAGCTCCAGCATTCAGGCCCAGTGATGATGGAGGAACGGATTATGTTCCATGTCTGGATGGTGTGAGAGTTGCAGAGACCTGTATGTGAACTTATCTCTGTCCCTCTAGGACCTATCCATCTATATTCCATCTATACAGACAGAGTTGCAATGAAATCAATTCCTTTGTCACTTTGTCGAGCTCCCTCTGTGTTTGGGAGCTGCACTCATCCAGGGACTGGGGAATATCCCTCTCCTGGCTGATGGTGGAAAGGATTCAGGCAGTAAGATATCAATCATTTCTAATGTGATGCTTAACTTGTGACCTGTTCTTGTAATCACTGGTTAATGCATCTTGGTCAATTATATGTGAGGGTCACTGGTGAACTCCAGTGCAGGAATCACAGAGACTGTGGCAATTCAAACAAAACAATAGATTTAAGACAAAGTAACCAAGAAAACTAACAAGAACTCAGGTAAACTGTGCAGAATCCTGACAAACAGAAATCACTCAGACACACAGAAAAACTTGGTCAGAGTTTCACCAGACAAGGAACCACAATGACTGAGCAAAGAGGGGTTGGCCAGTTCCCCTGACATACACTCTGGAGCAGATAGGAATTCAGAACAGACCCAGTGTCCAGGCAAAGCAATAACCCCCAAGTCAACAACTACAATGAAAGACATAGAAAATCCTGTGCTCATTCAGTTACCCAAACTGAATAAAAATGATAAAAGCAAGGAGAGCTGATCAATGCTCATGATCCCAAACGAGACACCTGAGACACAAGGTGAGTGAGTTCTAATAAAATAATTAGAATCTGAATCTGAATCAGATTTGATATCATCAACATACGTTGTGAAATTAATTAACTTTACGGCAGCAGTACAATGCAATACATGATAAATAAATATAGAGAAAAAACTGAGTAACATTAAGTATTTATGTCTAATAAACTCTTCCTGGGCTTCCAGCCAGGTACAGCTATCAATTATAACTGATGTCATCAAAACATCAGTGATAATCAATACCGGTACCCAGCTGGAAGCCCAGGAAGAGTTTATTCATCATATATGCCAGGAAAGCACAAGGTGCTTTTTCTTTTGTATACATGTCTATTAAATAATCAAGTTCAAACAAGTAGTTTAAAATGACAGAAATAAAGAAGTAGTGAGAGAGTGTTCATGAGTTCAATGTCCATTCAGAAATCATATGGCAGAGGGGAAGAAGCTGTTGCTGAATCACTGAGTGTCTGTCTTCAGGCTCCTGTACCTCCTCCCTGATGGTAACAATGAGAAGAGGGCATGTCCTGGGTGATGCGGGTCCTTAATAATGGACGCCGCCTCCCGAAGGCATCGTGTTTGAAGATGTCTTGGATACTACAGAGGCTGGTACACATGATGGAACTGGCTAATTTTACAAGTTTCTGCAACTTAATTCGATCTTGTGCCGTAGCCATCTCCCGCATACCAGGCAGTGATACAGCCATTCAGAACACTCTCCACAGTGCACTTGGAGAAATTTTTGAGTGTTTTAGTTGAAAAACCGAATTTCCTCAAACTCCAAATGAAATATAGCTGCTGTCTTGCCTTCTGTGTGTAACACTTACCCAACAGGCTGGTATATGTCTAGGCAGGGGAAAAGGAGATCCAGCCACACAACAATCCCACCTCCCCTACACGCAGGTGCTGTGAGAGTCGAGTTTATGCCTCGCGCCAGCCCACAGTATCAAACCCACAACAAATACCGTTATGAAAAACACTTTAAAGAGTTTACTAAAATAAAAAGAGTATTAGGCAATACAATATATATGCAAGGGAAAAAAACAAAAAGGCGCCAACTTATCAGCGTTCAGTCAGTTTAGTGCACATCGTTGGAGCTCAACCATCGAACCATTCGACCCCTCGTCGCTTGCCTCCGACCTCCACGTCCTCTCACCTAGGACCACGCCCGGTTGTCTTCCGAGCAGTGCAGCGCACATCCACCTTCCTCGACGTCTTCCTCCCGCGCACTCCCCAAAAGCCCGCGAGAAACCCCTCCCCCAAGTTCCCAGCCTCACAAGACAAAATAACATTCCCCATTGGTTAACAAATGAATACAATTACCATATCAACAAGTATAAAGCAAAACAACTGCGAGAGAAACACTTATCAAAGAAGCATTCCTACTCTTAACAAACCAAAAAACCCATTTTGAGTAACATACACAGGACATTGTACATGTGGTTAAGAAAGCATATGGTGGATTGGCCTTCATCAATCGTGGGATTGAGGTTAGGAGCCGAGAGGTAATGTTGCAGTTATATATACCCCACTTGGAGTACTGTGCTCAGTTCTGATCGCCTCACTACAGGAAGGATGTGGAACTGATAGAAAGGGTACAGAGGAGATTTACAGGAATGTTGCCTGGATTGGGGAGCATGCCTTATGAGAATAGGTTGAGTGAACTCGGCCTTTTCTCCTTGGAGAGACGGAGGATTAGAGGTGATCTGATAGAGGTGTATAAGATGATGAGAGGCATTGATCGTGTGGATAATCAGAGGCTTTTTGCCAGGGCTGAAATGGCTAGCATGAGAGGGCACAGTTTTAAGCTGCTTTAAGCAGATTGAGGAGTTTCCTTACAGAGGTTTATAAAGTTATGAGAGGCATAGATAAAATAAACAATCGCAACCATTTTCCAAGGTAGGAAAGTCCAAGACTAGAGGTCTAGGTTTAACGTGGGAGTAGAAAAAGATTTCAAAGCAACAACTTGTTCGCACAGAGGCTGCTGGGTATGTAGAAGGTGCAAAGGAGATGGGTACAATTACAATATTACAAAGATAGTTTGAAGGCTTCCTGGAAAGAAAAGCTTTAGAGGGATTTGGTCAAGCGCAGGCAGAAGGGTTAGCATAGAAAGACAGCATGGATGAGCTGGGTCGAAAAGCCTGGCTCTATGCTGCAAAATGTTTATGACCCTATGCACGTGGAAGATGGCTGAATTATGCTCCTTATTTGAAGGTGGTTATTGTCTGACACCTGTGTGTTATCAATGTTACTCACCAGCTAGTGGTCAGGACCCAGATATTGCTGGATCATGTGCAGAGAGCAAATTATGAACTGAGCACTATTGATGAGTAAGTACCATATGATAGCACTGATACCATCAAAAAAACATGTGAAATAGTAGATTGAGTAAATATTTGGCTCTGAAAGCTTGCTCCTCTACTTATCAAGATATAGGTTTATCTTCTTGCTCAACACTTTTTCCAGACTTATTTCAATATTCCCAGATTTCCCCAGTTTCCCAAATTCAATCTGCTTCAGTTCTGAGTGAATTTATGGCATCCACAGCCTCTTGACATGGGACCTTCCCTCAGTTTGAACCCTAAGTGGCCTACCCTTAATCTGAGCCAGTGACCCCTGGTTCTATTTCCCATCAGTACAGGAAACACCCTCTCCATATCTGCCCTGTCATCCCTGCAGTGGTTTTGAAATTCAACCCATAAAAAGTAGATTCAGATGAACAAAAGGCAGAATATTTTTGCTTCACTTTACCTCAGCATTTTACAGAATGCAATGGAAATGCTGTGACCAGTTTGTTCGCAGCAAGTTCCCAATGGAATCATGACCAGATAAAATCTCTAAGCTGATATTTGCGGGACAATTCTGATCACATTAAATAGGATTCTTGCAAGCTCTTTTGTCTCATACAATCTCCTCACCTGAGAGGTTAAAATATGCTCACTTTAACATCTCAGGACTGAGAGATGGAGTCACTTTTCCCTCAGGACCGCGGTGGAACATCACTTTTGCAATTTGTGTTAACGTCACTGCATTCTGATGCATGTCTGACATCGGCTTAATAGGATCCATCGACTCTAGAAATGATGAGGTCATCGCAATCAAATTAAAAACCCAAATTACAATTAGTATTTTAAGCAATTTCCAGAACATTAATATAAATATCAGAAAGTTGCGCATACTATATAAATGGAAGCTGAAATATCAAAATATATTAAAATATAAAAATATCTTTCAATCTTTCATAATCCAAGGCAAATATCTTTAACATAATGGATTATTTCAAATATGCTTCCTTTCAGGTAATAGTCACTGCGGGAAGTTTATCTGTGAATGTGATCAACAGGCGGCCATCTGCTTCTCGAAAGCAAAATACAACCTAAAGAATAAAGGCATCAGTCAATCTTGCTGCAAATAGGTCGATCTGACCATGTGGTTATGATTTTCCTTGACCTTCTCTAACAAATACTTTCCTTCCAAATTGTATCATCTATTTTATTTCCAGGAGCTCAAACATCTTTGATCTCCATATTAACGATGTTACTATAATCAATAATCTGATTTAAATCCAACACTCCTTATCCTGTCTTACATTATTTGTGCCACTCAGAAAGATAAAGATCTTCATCACTTTAATCTTTCTCCCAATGAAAGCACATCCTGGTTTCAAAGACTCTTCCCATTACTTTATAAACCAAAATCTGAATGTATCATGTCCACTTTGCCCGTATTTTCACTAAAGCATGAATGCTGCAGCACCTGGGAATCCCATTGATCAACGATGAATAAATTGAATTGAGATGATAATCATTCCCTCAAGCCAGGCTTTCCTTAAACCTCTGCTGTGGAACCTGAGGAAAAATCTGTTCACATCAAAGTGATGCAAACCTTGGGATGGCCCATATCAGATGCTTAGTTGGTTCCTTACAGGGCGTCTAAACACAATAATGATTAGAAGCTGCACTTTGAAAGCCAGTTGTGATTATACTCGGAGATTGTTTGCAATGACATTGCTGGTGGCACTCATAATATTCAGGTGGTGGGCATATATCTTATATAATCAATTAAACCTGATTTGAGAGCATTGAAACGTGCCTGGCATCTCACTCTTGTATCACACCACATGAACCACAACGAGGAAAACCAGTCAAAGGATGGGAAGCACAGGCTGGGACTTCTCTTGGAGTGTTTCCATCCCACGGGCACAACGCAGACAAAACCTTCACCTATTCCAATACCACCCATGCGCTTATCAACAAGTAGAGTATCAAATGAATTTCTAACACTGAATCAGAAGTAAGAAAGCAGTGATCACATTAATGGGGTTGTACAATGCCATACATGATCAATAAATATAGAGAATTAACCTGAATTACGTTTGGTATCTGTATGTCTGTTAAATAGTTAAGGTAAAATAAGTAGTACAAATAACAGAAATAACAAAGTAGAGAGGTAGTTTTCATGGGTTCAATGTCCATTTAGAAATCAGATGGCAGAGGGGAAGAAGTTGTTCCTGAATCGCTGAGTGAGTGCCTTCAGGCTTCTGTACCTCCTTCCCGACAGTAACAGTGCGAATAGGGCATCTCCTGGGTGGTGGGGATCCTTAATGATGGACGCTGCCTTCTCTCAAACTAGCGGGCACAGAATTAAGACAGGAGGGGAAAGTGTTAAACGGGACCTTAGAGGTCCCTCAGCCAACAGGGACAGTCGGAGGTGGTCAGGCTGTTTAACACAATGAGTCTGGTGTCTGTCCCACTGGAGTAGGTCAAACATCGACATCTTTCCAAATTCCAGGCAGGGTGCCCTGTTTTGAAGTCAGCGCACCATTCCCAAATCCCCACTAATCAATTATCATGTATTGCATTGCAAAGTGATCAAATTTCACCACATAGGCCAGTGATATTAAACCTGATTCTGGTCCTGAAGCTTCTGATGCCTGTCACCTGGTATTTTCACCGAAGTAGGTGACTTCGAGAGCATGTGCAAGGATTCACTCCTGTTGTAGCTTCTGATTGCTGTGCAATCGATGGAGTTGCAAATAGAGAGAGGGAAAGGGAGAGAGAGAGAGAGAAAGAGAGAGAGGGAGAGGGAGAGAAAGAGGGAGAATGAGAGAGATATGAAGAGAGAAAGAGAGAGAAATGAAGAGAAAAAGAAAGAAGGGAAGGAAAGGGTGTGGGAGAGAGATGCAGATAGAAAGATGAGAGAAAAGATAGAAAATAGACAGCAAGCATTCAAGGGTTATTTCTTCAGCTGTTTGATCGGGGCACGACTGTGCACGCGTGTGGTCGTCAGCCAGTGAGAATAGGGAGAAGAGTTTAAAAGGAGACAGCGGATTACAGAGTACAGGGGGACAGAGTAGGAAGGCTTTGACTCAACTGGGCTTTGGCGATAAGGAGTTAAAGTGAGTTAGGCTGCCTGTGTAGAATAGAGACAGAATGTATGTGTGTGAGTCTGGTGTTCTGTGCTCGGTGTCAGATGTGGGAAGTCAGGGAGACTCCCAGCTTCCCGGGTGGCCACATCTGCGTCAGGTGTGTCGAGCTGCAGCTCCTTAGGGACCAGGTTAGGGAACTGGAGATGCAGCTCGATGACCTTCGTCTGATCGGGGAGAGTGAGGAGTGATAGAAAGGAGTTATAGGCAGGTGGTCACAGTGGAGACAGACAAGTGGGTAACAGTCAGGACAGGGAAGGGCAGGAGTCCGAGGCTAGAGAGCACCCCTGTGGCTGTCCCCCTGAACAATAAGTGCTCCTGTTTGAGTACTGTTGGGGGGGAACGGCCGACCTGGGGGAAGTAGCAGTGGTCACGCCTCTGGCACAGAGTCTGGCCCTATGGCTCAGAAGGGTAGGGAAAGGAAGAAGATGGCTGCGGTGATAGGGTTCTCTACAGTTAGGGGGTCAGACAGGTGATTCTGTGAACACATGAAAGAAGCACAGATGGTAGTTTGCCTCCCAGGTGGCAGGGTCTGGGATGTTTCTGATCGCATCCATGATATCCTTATGTGCAAGGGAGAACAGCCAGAGACCATGGTACATATTGGTACCTATGACATAGGCAGGAAAAGGGAGGAGATCCTGAGAGCAGACTACAGGGAGTTAGGAAGGAAGTTGAGAAGCAGGACCGCAAAGGTAGTAATCTCGGGATGACAGCCCGTGCCACGTGACAGTGAGTATAGGAATAGAGTGAGGTGGAGGATAAATGTGTGGCTGAGGGATTGGTGCAGAGGGCAGGGATTCAGATTTCTGGATCATTGGGACTTCTTTTGGGCCAGGTGTGACTTGTACAAAAAGGACGGGTTGCACTTGAATCCCAGGTAGACCAATATCCTGTCAGGGAGGTTTGCTAATGCTTTCGGGGGGGGTGGAGTTTAAACTAGGATTGCTGGGGGTGGGAACCAAACTGAAGAGACAGAGAAAGACGCGGTTGGCTCACAAATAGAGAAAGCTTGGAGACAGTGCGAGAGGGAGGATAGGCAGGTGATAGAGAAGGGACGCACTCAGACTGATAATTTGAGATGTGTCTATTTTAATGCAAAGAGTATTATGAACAAAGCAGATGATCTTAGCGTACGGATCAGTACTTGGAGCTATGATGTGCTGTCCATTACAGAGACTTGGATGATTCAGGTGCAGGAATGGTTACTTCAAGTGCCAGGCTTTAGATGTTTGAGAAAGGGCAGGGGACAGGGAGGGAGGCAAAAGAGGTGGGGGTGTGGCATTGATGATCAGAGATAGTGTCCTGGCTGCAGAAAAGGAGGAAGGCATGGCGGGATTGTCTACAAGTCTCTGTGGGTGGAAGTTAGGAACAGGAAGGGGTCAATAACTCTACTGGGTGTTTTTTTATAGACCACCCAATAGTAATAGGGACAACAAGGAGCAGATAGGGAGACAGATTCTGGAAAGGTGTAATAACAGCAGGGTTGTCATGGTGGGAGATTTTAATTTCCCAAATATCGATTGTCATGTCCATAGAATGAGTGGTTTAGATGGAGTGGAGTTTGTTAGGTGTGCTCAGGAATGTTTCTTGAGACAACATGTAGATAAACCTACAAGAGGAGAGACTATACTTGATCTGGTATTAGGAAATGAACCTGGTCAGGTGTCAGATCTCTCAGTGTAAGAGCATTTTGGAGATAGTGATCACAATTCTATCTCCTTTACCATAGCATTGGAGAGGGATAGGACAGACAAGTTAGGAAAGCATTTAATTTGAGTAAGGGGAAATATGCAGCTTTCAGGCAGGAGCTTGGAAGCATAAATTGGAACAGATGTTCTCAGGAAAATGTACAGAAGAATGTGGCAAATGTTCAGGGAATATTTGCGTGGAGTTCTGCCTAGGTACATTCCAATGTGACAGGGGAATGATGGTAGGATACAGGAACCATGGTGTACAAAGGCTGTTGTAAATCTAGTCAAGAAGAAAAGAAGAGCTTGCGAAAGGTTCAAAAAACTAGGTAATGATAGAGATCTGGAAGATTATAAGTCTAGCAGGAAGCAATTTAGGAATGGAATTAGGAGAGCCAGAAGAGGCCATGAGAAGGCCTTGTTGGACAGGATTAAGGAAAACCCCAAGGCATTCTACAAATCTGTGAAGAGCAAGAGGATAAGACATGAGAGATCAGGACCGATCAAGTGCGACAGTGAAAAAGTCTGTATGGAACTGGAGGAGATAGCAGAGGTACTTAATGAATGCTTTGCTTCAGTATTCACTGCGGAAAAGGATGTTGGCGATTGTAGGGATGACTTACAGTGGACTGAAAAGCTTGAGCATGTAGATATTAAGAAGGAGTATGTGCCGGAGATTTTGGAAAGTATCAAGTTGAATAAGACACTGGGACCAGACGAGATGTACCCCAGGCTACTGTGGGAGGTGAGAGAGGAGATTGCTGAGCCTCTGTCAATGACCTTTGCATCATTGTAAGGGAGAGGTTCCGGAGGATTGGAGGGTTGTGGATGTTGTTCCATTATTCAAGAAAGGGAGTAGAGATAGCCCAGGAAATTATAGAACATTGAGTCTTACTTCAGTGGTTGGTAATTTGATGGAGAAGATCCTATGAGGCAGGATTTATGAACATTTGGAGAGGCATAATATGATTAGGAATAGTCATCATGGCTTTGTGAAAGGCAAGATGTGCCTTACGAGCCTGATTGAATTTTTTGAGGATGAAGGAAGAGCAGTAGATGTAGTGTATATGGATTTCAGCAAGGCATTTGATAAGGTACCCCATGCAAGGCTTATTGAGAAAGGAGGTATGGGATCCAAGGGGACATTACTTTGTGGATCCAGAACTGGCTTGCCCATGGAAGGCAAAGAGTGGTTGTAGACGGCTCATATTCTGCACGCAGGTCAGTGACCAGTTTTGTGCCTTAGGGATCTGTTCTGGGATCCCTATGCTTCCTGATTTTTATAAGAGACCTGGATGAAGAAGTGGAGAGATGGTTTAGTAAATTTGCTGATGACACAAAGGTTGGGGCTCTTGTGGATAGTGACAGCGGGACATTGATAAGATGCGAAACTGGGCTGAGAAGTGGCAGATGGATTCACCCCAGATAAATGTGAAGTGGTTCATTTTTGTAGGTTAAATATGATTGCAGAATATAGTAATAATGGTAAGACTCTTTGCAGTGTGAGGGATCAGAGGGATCCTGGGGTCCAAGTCCATAGGACACTCAAAGCCGCTATGCAGGTTGACTCTGTGGTTAAGAAATTATATGGTGCATTGGCCTTCATCAATCGTGGTATTGAGTTTAGAAGCCAAGATGTAATGCTACAGCTATATAGGACTCTGGTCATACCCCATTTGGAGTACTGTGCTCAGTTTTGGTCACATCAGAACAGTAAGGATGTAGAAACCATAGAAAGAGTGCAGAGGAGATTTACAAGGATGGATTGCCTGGATTGGAGAGCATGCCTTATGACAATAGGTTGAGTGAACTCAGCCTTTTTTCATTGGAGTGACGGAGGATGAGAGATAGCCTGATAGAGGTGTATAAGAAGATGAGAGGCATTGATCGTGTGGATAGTCAGAGATTTTTTTCCCAGGGCTGAAATGACTAGCACGAGAAGGCACAGTTTTAAGGTGTTTGGAAGTAGGTACAGAGGAGATATTGGGGGAAAGTTTTTAGTGGTGGAGACAGATACGATAGGGTCTTTTAAGAGTCTCTTGGACAGGCATATGGAGCTCAGAAAAATAGAGGGCTATGGGTAACCCTAGGTAATTTCTCAGGTAAGGACATGCTCGACACAGCTTTGTGAGCCGAAGGGCCTGTATTTTGCTGTAGGTTTTCTATGTTTCTATGTATTTGTTGACCTGCCAAATCTCTTCAAACTCCTGAAGACTCACTGCCTTGCCTTCTTTATAACTGCATCGATATGTTGGGACCAGATTAGATCCTCAGAGATGTTGATTTGAGTTGTTGAAGAACATGACAGTGTATTCCTTTCCCGTGTGGTGTCCCTTTCAGGACAGAAATCTGTTCCAGTGGGTCTGTGATGTGGTCTTTGTTGGGGAATTTGTTGCATCATGTTCTGAACAAGGTACATTGCTGGAGCCTCTCCAGTGGTGGTTTCTGAGATGTGAGCTGTGATCAGGATATGCCTTC
>NW_026781104.1:0-13338 GCF_030144855.1 Hypanus sabinus
GTGTGGCCACTGGAAAGTCCTGCTTTCTCTGGCGGATAGAGCGTAGGTGTTCAGCAAAACGGTCTCCCAGTCTGCCTCGGGTCTCCCCAATACATAGAAGGTCGCACCGGGAGCAACAGACGCAGTATACCACACCAGCTGACTCACAGGTGAAGTGTCGCCACAGCTGGACGGACTGTCTTGGGCCATGAATGGTGGTGCGGCAGGTGTTGCACTTGTACCGTTTAATAGGATAAGTGCCTGGAGGGAGATCGGTGGGAATGTGTGTTGGATACGAATGGACGAGGGAGTCGCGTAGGGAGCGATCCCTGCGGAAAGCAAAATGGGGCGGGCGGAGGGAAAGTTATGCTTCCTTTTGGAGGTGGTGGATGTTTCGGAGAATTATATGTTGGACGCGGAGGATGTTGGGGTGGTACATGAGGACAAGGGGAACCCTATCCCGAGTGTGTGGCGGGAGGATGTGGTGGGAACAGATGTGCGTGAGATGGCTGAGATGCGTTTGAAAGCAGAGTTGATGGTGGAGGAATTGACCCCCCTTTCTTTAAAAAGCGGAAGACATCTTCTTCGTCCTGGAATGAAAAGCCTCATCCTGAGAGTAGATGCGGCTCAGACGGAGGAATTGTGAGAAGGGGATAGCAGTTTTGCAAGAGACAGTGTGGGAAGATAAATAAACCAGGTAGTTATGAGAGTCCATAGGTTTATCGTAGACATCAGTGGATAATCTGTCTCCAGAGATAGAGACAGAAAGATCCAGAAAGGGGAGGGATGTGTCGAAAACGGACCCGGTAAATTGGAGAGCAGGGTGATAGTTGGAGGCAAAGTTAATGAAGTCAATGAGCTCAGCATGCGTGCCGGAGGCAGCGGCAAAGCAGTCGTCGATGTAGCAAATGATAAGTTGGGGACGGATATTAGTATATGCTTGCAACATGGACTGTTCCACAAAGCCAACAAAAAAGCAGCCATAGCCCCAGTCCTGGGCCCATACGGGTGCCCATGGCTACACGTTTAGTTTGGAGGAAGTAGGAAATGCAAAGAAAAAATAAAATAGAAAGGACCAATTCCGCAAGACGGAAGAGAATGGTTTTATGGGGGAACTGTTTATGTCTGGAATCCAAAAAGAAGTGGAGAGCTTTGAGTCCTGTGTTCTCCACTTCTTTTTGGATTCTAGACCAAACCAAATTTCTATAGATGTATCATAGAGAACCTATTAATTGTCTGTATCAACATCTATTATGGAGCGGCCACAGTATAGGATCAGGGAAGAGCTGCAGAAATTCGCAAACTCAGCCACTTCCATCTTGGAGGACACCTTTCCAGCATTGGGGACGACAGCAAATGGCAATAATTAAAAAAAAAACGTCTCCGTTATTAAGAACTCCCTTCACACTCTTTTCCTTCCATCAAAAAGGAGGTACGGGAGCCTATGGACACATACTCAGTGTTTTAGTGACTACGTCCTCTCTGCTATCACTGGAATACTCAAAGCATTAATCATCAGACTAAGTAGAACCGTTTGGAAACATTATGGCGATTTACAGCATTGGTCGAGGATAGTGTACTAACATAGAACAGTCTTTCTATAGCTGTAGGAAACTTTGATCAGGGCCCAATTGCAGATCGTGTCCAGTTCTGGTTTGTGGAGTCTCCCGACCAAGTGCAGAACAATGCTGTATTGATCACAGAGCATCCGCTATAAGGAGACATTTGACAAGCTTGTATTTCTTTCTTTCCAGACTCAGGGTTTGATGCTGTGGTGTATAAAACAGAGAGGCATATATTGCATAGGCAGACGGCAACTTACTCAGGAAGGGCATATCAAAACCAGTGGGCATGAGGTTTTGTTAGGGGATTGTGCAAAGGAGAATTACATTGCTCGTTTTCCATTGAGAGTGATCAGAGCCTGGAACGCGCTGCCAAGGAGCTGACGGTATCAGATACTACTGCAGTGTTTCAAAGACAGTCAAACCTGCACATAGTCAGACAGGGACTGGAGGTATGTAGACCATGAGCATTTAGACAAGATTGTTTCATCTTGGCATCGTGTTCGACACAGATGTGCTGTCACAATGGGGATGTTCCTGTGCTGTACTGTTCCATGTTCTATATGCCTGTTCACAGATCTGAATTCCGCTATCTCCAAGTTCTTCTCAAACTGTGAGGATCACCAACTGTTCTGGTTGACGATATTCTACATGGAGCGACTGCAGCAGGCTTTTGAAGAGGGTGTGGAGGAGCTCGGCCTCATCTTAACAGGCAAGGATCGCTGCACCGCACGACAGTATCATGTAAGTAGAAAGTACACTAACAGATTGAGTTTCAATGCTTCAACAGCCTGGCAGAACAGATGTAAACAACCAGGTCTGTGTGGGTCAACAAGGCAGAACAGGGCTGCAGCCATGCTGAGTCTGTATTTGGCAGATACAAGATGCGACAGGAGTCTCTCCAATTACCTGAACACATTCGTTTTTAGTCGGGTTAAAATACAGTCAATGATTGAAGGGTGATTGTTAGTGTTGTGATATGTGATGGGTAGTTTCAATGATCAGAGAAATGTTTTATATTAATCTGTCTAACTTCCCAACATGTGACCAATGATTGACCTGGGCGACCATGCAACAGTGTTGCCTTGAAGACTTCTGGGATCCCACAATCCATATAGATTCTACTGTCTTTCTCCACCCATGTCTGAGCTCTGCCTTCACTTGTCATTCGATCCCATGGAATCAGTTGAATCGACAGAACTGGACTAGTGTCTCTCCTTTGAACTACTGACTCTGTCTGTTTTGATAATGTATCCTATCATGCCTTATGGTTCCGTTGCATTCAGTTCCTTGTGACAGTGTCAGTTTGAGGTAGGAATTACTACAGCATGTGATATCAACACTGAGAATTGCATAATTAGAGTAACTGAAAATATTCCAAATATCCCCAGCTAACCTCGGCACATTTACCTGCTGCCAACCAGACTGAATTTAAGCAAAGATACATTATTTGTAACTCTCCACTACATTTTCCATCTGACAGCTGACTGTTTCACTTCATACTTCCTTCTCTACATTGCTACCAGTTAGATTTGGCCTCACAGACATGCACAAGGGTCTTGCGATTCACTGTAATTTCCCAGCTGTCGGCTGACACTGGACCCTCATGGATCCCAACAGTGAATTGTGAACCTGCTGTAGTTCACCAGGGATTTACCGCAGCCGAAATCGGTACGGACACTTTTATCGTCCGATCTCCAGAGTGCAGCAACGGACACTTCAGCACATCTATTCCACACTGACCCAGCAACCTGCTTAGCCCCATTGAGCTGCAACCAGTCTTTAAATGTCGTACTCCTCCCATCCATGTACTTACAAAATTTGCCCTTAAATATTGAAATCGAAAGCAGAGCAACAACTTCAGGTGGTAATCTCTAAGTGAAGAAGCCTGCGGTTTTAACTAAGCTGTTGCAGTTCTCGTAAGAACGTTGCCCTGCGGAAGTAAGGCGTTAATCACCTTTGACAAATATACTAAACCGAATGTTCCAAACAGAGGCCCTTAGCAGCAAGCAAGGAACATTCTGCAAATGCAGAGTTTTCACCACCACACTTACTCTTACAAATGTCTCTTTCACCTTTCACCTTTAATCGATGACATCTAAATCCATTCACACACAACATCGGTAGCAAATGCATTTTTGCATTTATCAGTACTATACATTTTATAAACGTTTATACTTCTCTTTCTGTTGTAGCAGAGTTTTAACACTTTACTTAAAATAAAAGACAGAGACTCTCTGGGCTCAGTTCGCAGCGAGAACCTTTATTGTCATGATGAATACGGAGAGCCAACACTCACGGTGGAGCGACTGACTCTGACTCGCGTATGCGAGTTGACCTTTATACAGATAGATGAAACGGTTTAACATACAGGAAAGTAATCACATCGTATGTCACCTCTTAGCCTGCGGTTTTAACTAAGCTGTTGCAGTTCTCGTAAGAACGTTGCCCTGCGGAAGTAAGGCGTTAATCACCTTTGACAAATATACTAAACCGAATGTTCCAAACAGAGGCCCTTAACAGCAAGCAAGGAACACTCTGCAAATGCAGAGTTTTCACCAGCGCACTTACTCTTACAAATGTCTCTTGATTCTCCGACACGCAAGGTAATAATGTTGTAACCTATTCAGACATCCTCTATCTCTGGGGACATCCTTGTAAATTTATTCTGCACTCTTTCAATCTTATCTATAGGTCGGTGCACACAATACTCCAAATTATACCACAGCAATATCTTATTCAATTTCAACATAATATTCCATCTTCGGCAGCCAATAATATGATATATGGAATCCTATGTCCTAAGCAGTAGCAGAAGGTCGTACAGGAGTCTCCTGCGGTTATCAGCCTCCAAAGCAGGTATACCGCTTTTGAGTCCGGCTCATCAGGTGAAGGCAGCAGTAGCCAGGATCATGGCACCATGGGTGGAAAGCGCAAGAGGGCAAGAAAAAGAGTGGCAGAGCTGTTGTGATAGGGGTTCCAATGTTAAGGGGAATAGAGAGGAGCTTCTGTGGCCGAAAACGGGACTCCTATATGGAGTGATGCTTCTCGCGTGTAAGTGCCAGAGATGTCGTGGAGAGGCTGCAGGACACTCTGAAAGGGGACGGTGAGCAGCCAGCTGTCGTGGCGCAAGTAGATACTAAAGATATAGAACAAAAGCGGGATGCCGTCCTACAAGTTGAATTTAGGGAGCTAGGAGATAAATTAAAGAGTAGGACCTCAAAGGGAATCATCTCAGGATTTTTACCAGTGCCATGTGCGAGCCAGAGTTGGAGTAGCAGGATAGCTAAAATTAATATGTGGCTTGACCGGTGGTGGTGGAGAAGGGATGTTTTCCGATTCTTGGAGCAATGGAACCGCTTCTGAGGGAGGCGGGACCAGTTCCGACCGGACGGTCTACTTCTGGGCGGAGCCAAGATCAATGTCCTAGGGAGATTTTTTTGCTGGTGCTGTCGTGGAGGCTTTAAACGAATATGGCAGGGGGATGGAAACACACACAGGAAAGAAGAGAGAAGTGATGCAGTGACTGAAGCTACAGTTAGTGAAGAAAAAAGTAAGAGTGCAGTGCATTAAAGTAAAAAAAAAAATCGCTGAGGTCACTAGATTCTAAAAGGAGAATGAATATAAGGGCACTTTAGCTAAATTCCCGTAGTATTCGAAACAAGGTTAGTGAAATTGTGGCACAGATGAGTACCAAGGCATATGATTTATTGGCCATTACAGAAACCTGGTTGCACGGCGGAGGTGAATGGGAATGAAATATCCAAGGGTATCAGGTAACATGGAAAGATAAGCAGGAAGGCAAAGGAGGTATGGTTGCACTCGTGATTAAGAATGAGATAAGCGCGAATGTAAGAGATGATATAAAATCTACGGAGCAGAATATTGAGTACATCTGAGTAGAGATTAAGAATATTAAAGGGAAATATATCACTGCTGGATGTTGTCTACAGTCCACCTAATAAAATATGGCAGTGGCAGAGGCGATTAACCAAGAAATAACTGAGGCTTGTAAGAAGGGAACGGCAGTTGTGAAAGGGGTTTTTGAACTTTCGCACAGATTGGGTGAATCGGGCAGGTTAAGGAAGTCTTAAGGAGGACTTCACATACTGCATCCGTGATGGCTTTATTGAGCAGCATGTTAGTGAATATATAAGGGAAAATATTACTTTAGATCTACTCCTTTGCAGTGAGGCAGATGAGATTAACGATCTTGTAGTCAGTGATCCTCTTAGAAAGAGTGATCGTAGTATGATTGAATTTCGCACTCAGATGGAGGATGAAATAGATCTAAAACTAGTGCATTGTACTTGAACAAGGGAGACTACAAAGAGATGAGGGAGGAGTTGGCTAATGTGGATTGGCAGCACAAGCTATTTGGTAGAACAGTTGAGGAACAGTGGATTAATTTCAGGGAGGTTTTCCACAGTGCTCAACAAAACTATATTCCAGTCAAACGTAGAGACAGTAAGTGTGGGGAGAGCCAGCCTTGGATAACGAAGGAAGTAAAAGACAGTATCAAATTAAAAGCTCATGTGTACAAAGTTGCAAAGAGTAGTGGGAGACCAGAGGATTGGGAAAACTTAAAAAAAAGATAACAGCAGAGAGAATCTGACGAAGGGTCTCGGCCCGAAGCGTCGACAGTACTTCTTCGTATAGATGCTGCCTGGCCTGCTGTGTTCCTCCAGCATTTTGGATGTGTTGCAGAGAACAACTAAACAAGAAATAAGGAAAATGAAGATAGAGTACTAAAGTAAAGTAGCACAAAATATAAAAATAGCTCCCAAAAGTTTAAGTAAATATATAAAGTGGAAGAAGATACCTAAAGTCTACCTAGGTCCCTTCGAAGCCGAAAAGGGGAAATCGTTCTTAGATGATAAGGACATTGCTGAGGCATTGAACGACTATTTTGTGTCGGTCTTCACGGCAGAGAAAACGTCTAAATATAGCGAAGAAGGATGTTATCGACGAATGGGAGGTGAGAACCTCGAGAAAATGAATATCACTAAATAGATAGTAATGAGAAATCTAGAGGGCCTGAAGTTAGATAAGTTCCCTGCTCCTGGTGGGATGCATCCCAGGGTGTTGACGTTATGGTAGTTGGTAATAATTTATCAAAACTCTCTAGACTCAGGGCAGGTGCCAGCTTGGAAGCCAGCAAATGTCCGGCCACTTTTAAGAAAAAAGATGTCGGAAAAAGACAGACAAATATACGCCAGTTAGCATAACAGTTGTAGTCGGGAAAATGCTTGAAGCTGTCATGAATGAAGAGATAGCGAAACATTTAGAAAAGAGTGGTTCCATTAGGCAGACGCAGCATAGATTCAGAAAGGGTGGGCCCTGTTTGACGAACTCATCGGAGTTATTTGAGGACATTATGAGTTCAATGGATAGAGGGGGAACAGTTGGATGTCGTATACTAAGATTTCAAGAAGTTGTTCGATAATGTGCCGTACAAGAGATTTATAAATATGATACGGATTCATGGAGTAGGAGGAAGTGCATTGGCATGGATAATGTATTGGTAAACCGATGGAAGACAGAGAGTTGGTACAAGTTTGTGTTTCTCTTGTTGGCAGTCAGTAGTGAATGGAGAGCCGCAGGTGTCGGTGCTCGGCCGGCACATGTTTAACATTTACGTTGAGGATTTGGAAGAGGAGACTAAGTGTATCACAGCAAGGTTTGCTAATGACACTAAACTGAGTGGAAAAGAAAATTCTAAAGAACATGTGGAGAGTGGAGAGTCTGCAGAGGGATATAGATAGGTTATGTGAGTGGGCCAAGGTCTGGCAGATGGAATATAACGTTGCAAATGGGAGATCATACACTTTGGAAGGAATAATAGAAGACCACATTATTATTTCAGTGGTGAAAGTTTGCAGCATGCTGTTGCGCAGAGGAATCTGGGAATGTCTGTTCATGAATCGCCAGAAGTTGTCTTGCATCTTCAGCAGGTTATTAAGAAGGCAATCGGAATGTTGGCCTTCATTGCTAAAGGGATTGAATTCAACAGCAGGGAGGTCATGCTACAGTGCAGAGGAGGTTTACTAGGATAATTCCAGGGAGGAATGGGTTAATGCACAAGGAGAGATTGAGTAGCCTGGGAATATATTCTCTGGAGTTCAGAAGAATGAGAGGGGATCTTATAGAAACATACAGAAATTGAAAGGGATAGATGAGATAGAAGTAGGAAATTTATTTCCATAGGCAGCTGAGACTAGAACTAGAGGACATGGTCTCAAGATTCAGGGGAGAAAATTTAGGACGGAGATGAGCATAAACTGTTTTGCCCAGAGAATGGTAAATCTGTAGAATTCTCTGCCCGGGAAAGCACTTCAGGTTTCCTTACTAAATATATTTAAGGAACAGTTAGATAGGTTTTTACATAGCAAGTAGATTAAGGGTTGTGGGCAAAAGGCAGGTGGATGGAGAATACGGACAGATCAGCCATGATCTTATTGAATGGCAGAGCAGACCCGATGGGGCCGGATGGCTTACTCCTACTCCTATTACTTATGTCCTTATGTTCTCTCTTTACAACCCTATCTACCGTCGACACATTCAAAAAATTATGTATCTGTGCTTCCTGATGCCATGGTTCTAGTACACCTTCTGATGGCTTACCACTCACCATCTGTTTTTATTTCGTGGTCTATCCTCCAAAACGCAACACCTTATCCTCATTAAATTCCATCTACCATTTTAATTCCACTTTTTCCTGCTACAGGTCTCACTGCAAGCTTTGATTAACTTCTTCGTTATCCGCTGCTTTGGTGTCATCCACGAATTTGCTGATACTGTTTTCCACATTAATTTCCAGAGATTCCAAATATTTGAGAAACAACACCAGGCCCAGCACAGATCCCTGCATCATAGACCTCCAGCCAGAGAGTCAAGCATTTACTACCGTGATTCTCCCATGAATCTAATATCTAAAGAATTTACTTAGCGTGCCATAAATGCCAAGCAACTGAATCTTATCGACCAGGGTCCCATTTGGGACTTGCTGAAGTCCATGCAAATAAACATCCACTGCCTTGCCCTCACTATTTTCTTGGGAACTTCTTCGAGAAACTATAAGATGGGTTAGACAGTATCTGCGCACACGAATCAGTGTGGACTACCCCTAATCAATCCTTGTCCATCCAAAAACTCCTACCTAGTCGCTTAGAATAACTGCCAATAAGTTTACCACCACCAGTGTTAAACATACCAACCTGTACTTCGGTGGTTTAATCTTACAGCCTTTTCGAAAAGCAGGACAACATTAGTTATCTTCCAATCATCTTGCATCTCTTATTTTGAATAACTTCGCTGGGGCTTCTGCGATTTTTGAACTAGCCTCAAACAAGGCATGCAGAAAAACCTTGAGGATTTATCCTGCCTCATCTGCCTTTCGATAGCAAACATTTCTTCCTCTGTAATCTATTTACAGTCCATGATCTCACTGCTGTTTTCCCTCACTGTATGAGTCCCGAGTAAATATAACTGTAAAACTTCTATTTTAAATCTCTCCCACCTTCTTCAGCTACATGCATAAATGTCCATTCTGAACTTTAAGAGGACCAATTTTGTCTGTTGCTATACATGCACTGAATATATTGGAAGAAGGATCCCCTTTTCCTTATCTGCTATAGCAAACATGCCGTACCTATACCCTCTTGATTTTCTCCTTTAGTATCTCTTGATTTATTTATACTCAATCAGTACCTCATTTGTTATTCTCTGCCTATACAGTACCCTCTTTGTTCTCCATGGACTTAATATCTGTCAAAAACCAAGGTTCCCTAAACATCAAACACGAGAAAATCTGCAGATGCTAGAAATTCAAACATCAACACACACAAAATTCTGGTGGAACACAGCAGGCCAGGATTTGTGTAGGGTCTTGAATTTTCTTGGCCCGGTACGTGGACAGTGCTTCTCCTTATAGATGCTGCCTGGCCTGCTGTGTTCCACCAGATTTTTTTCTGTGGTGTTGCCGTTCCCTAAACATGCTACCCTTGCCTTTTATTCTGCCAGGAACATTTGTAATCTTCACTTGAGGTCATTTATACATTTGAAATCTGCTGTCTCAAAATTTCAGTTTTGAATGCATCACACTTACTAGCACAGCATTGCCGAAAACAACATGTCCCAAACCGCATGCATCAGATCCTTTCTGATACAATTAAAATTGGTCTTTTTCCAAATTAGTCTCTTGACCAGAGGATCAGATCTACTCTGTTACACAATGAACTTTAAACGAAGGGCAGTATGATCCCAAGATCCAAAGTGTTCCCCTGTGCACACCTCTGTCATCTGCCCTGTCATGTACACTATCAGAATTCCAGAATGAACTGTCTGTAGTTATGACAATATATTGATCACAAAAACTTCCTTGAACCCATTTGACCAATAATATCCTATCAGCCCTTTAAGGTATGGGTGTTCCGGTCAATAAATGGAAAAGTACAATTGCTTAGTATCCTAACCTGTTTCTCGTAACTGCCTGTGATTTCTCAACAAATCTGATCCTCTTAAATCACATTTTCACCCATATAGCCTCAGTGGATGAGCTCTCCAATTTGTCCTCTCTGAGCAATGCAGTGATATTCTCCCTGACGAGTTATGCCAACTCTCCTTTAATCCCTCCCACTCTATCAAATTGTGTCTCATGCAACGGAACCGTTGAAGTCTGACCTTCTAAGTCCTGCACCTCCTCCAATCAAATTATATTGATGTTGTAATTCAATGCGCTGATCGATGCTTTAAACTGATCTGCCTTTCCTACAATAGTCCTTGTATGAAACAGTACACATGTTTGAGCATTAGGTTCACTGTACTCTTCCTTTCGATTTCTGGCTTTGAATGCAGGATTGACAACCTCTAACCACACAACTGCTCCACTATCCACTCTGGTACTTCATCCCTCGGCAACGTTAGTTTAACACCTATGCAATGTTAACAAGCCTACCCGCAAGGGTATCAGTACCCCTCCAGTTGGGATGCAAAATGATCAAGTCTGTCCAGGTCCCATCTACCTTGGAAGAGAGCCCAATCATCCAAATATCTGAAGCGTCCATTGTGCACCATCTAAACAGTCATACGTTAAGCTGTATTATCATCTTATTTCATGCCTTACTAGCAGGTGGTGAGGGTGGCAATCCTTAGAACACCATCCTGGATATCGTGCGCTTTTACCTATCACCTACGTCCATGAACTCACTTTCCAGGACTTCATGACATTTCCTCCCATGCTATTGGTGCTGATGTGAACCCTGACCTCTGACTGCTCACCCCCCCCCCCCGAATCTGTTTCAGATTCCATTCGAGATATCCCTGACCTTGGCAAAACACCGCCAGCAATCTTGTTTTCATCAACAGAATCTCTAATCTGTTCTCCTGACCATTGTATTCCCAGTGTGTGCAACTCTCTTCTTTCACCCTTTCTGAACCACAAAAAACAACTGAGTGGCAGAGGCATAGTCTCTGTGGCTTCCCTCTGCTAGTATTACTGAAAGTGTCTGCCTTTCCGATTTCCAAATCCTGACAGTCCACCCAGTTATCTATGTACTGTGTAGCCTGTCAGTCAAACTCTCAGACTCCTGGATGACCCTGGGTTCATCTGGATGCAGCTCCAATTCCTTCGCTCAGTCTGTAAGAAGCTGTAGCTGGATTCATTTCTTGACGGTGTGGTTTTCAGGGATACCGGTGGTCTCTTTGCCTTGAGACACCCTGTAGGAATAGTTCTCCCCTTTCCTGCCTGGCATTCCAACTGTTCTAACTAAGAAAAAGAAAGAAAAGTAATTGCCCAAACTCTAATGAAAAGCTCAGATTATCCTCAGTGAACGCTCTCTGATTTAAAATCTCAACTTCCCACTCTACCTCTGGTTCACTCACGTGATGTCTGTTCCACTGAACCCTTGGCAAGCAGATAATTGTTCCGCAAACAGAGGCATTCACGAAGTCGTGACTGAACCCGCTCACTTCATTCAAAATCTCTTTCCTACTACTAACACTTCAATGCCTATTAGTGATATCTGGCGTGCAGAATATGCTTGCTCATTCCATGTTCAGGCTAAGTTTGTATGCATCCATCCGCTCCTCAATATATTCCCCATTGTTCATTACAGAGCGTGACTGAGCTCGTGGAGAAGGGAAACCGAGCGGGCGCTTCCAAGCTCCTCCTGGATCTGGTGATGGAGAAGGGCTCCGGGGCCCGGAGGGTGATGTGGGACTCCTTTGTGAAACTGCACTACCATTTACCGAAACTGAGCAGAATACTGAATGAAATACGGGAACGTGGTACGGTGAACAATACAGTGTGCGTTACAAATGATAAACTTACAATATTACACAAAACAGACTTCATGCAGCTTAATATGTTTCAACAGGTGACGGCCAGTTCGACTACATGGACGCTGAGCCGGGTTTTTCTGAAATGCCAAGAGATCTAAAAGGTAAGCGATGGAACGGAATCACAAAGTCTTCAGTCTGAGAGTCTTGAGTTACTGTCTTTAGAGACTCTCAGAGGTCATGAGGAAGATTTTTTTTGGCTGTAGCAAGAAGACAGGAAACTATTTGTCACAACACATGGCACGTTCCCGATCTCGGGCTGTGACCCAGATATCTCTGTGACATTTATTAGCAGACTTTTCCGTCAGTCGGAGAAAACCACGTCGTTCCCCTTTCCCTAGCGCCGAATATCCCGAGATTTGACCAAGTTGAAGCCAAACCATTCCAATTGGAACATCCACCACAGGTCCGAGAAATTACACCTCGGGTCTGAAGATGAGATGAGATTTGCTGTTATTCCTCCATAATACCACAAGGCATGGGAGCAGAAATAGGACATCCATCTCACCGAGTCTGCTCCGCCATTACATTATGGCTGATTCCGGGTCTGACTCAAACACATAATCTGATTCTCACCATATCATTTGATGTTCTGACCTGTCAGGAAGCGATCAGCTTCCGACCTCAATATACCCACGAACTTGGCCTCCAGCGCAGTTTGTGGCAGAGTATTCTATAAAATCACTACTCGCGGGCAAAAAGATTTCATCTTTGCCTACGTGGCGTAGGGGCATCAGCTCTGGAGTTCGAAGCAAAGGCTCCCGAGTTCCAATCCAGCCGTTTGCCTTACGTGCATTCCATCCGTACTGTGTTGATCGTCGAACTAGCAACCTGGTCTCGTAAAAATAAGAAAGCCTGCTAAGAACAACGCCGTCACGACGGCGTCCCAATTACTCCACTCGGAGTTAAGCGCCTTCTTCCCCTTCTCCTCCTTCTCCTCCTCCTCCTCCTCCTCCTTCTTCTTCTTCTTCTTCTTCTTCTTCTTCTTCTTCTTCTTCTTCTTCTTCTTCTTCTTCTTCTTCTTCTTCTTCTTCTTCTTCTTCTTCTTCTTCTTCTTCTTCTTCTTCTTCTTCTTCTTCTTCTTCTTCTTCTTCTTCTTCTCCTTCTTCTTCTTCTTCTTCTTCTTCTTCTCCTTCTTCTTCTTCTCCTTCTTCTTCTTCTTCTTCTTCTTCTTCTTCTTCTTCTTCTTCTTCTTCTTCTTCTTCTTCTTCTTCTTCTTCTTCTTCTTCTTCTTCTTCTTCTTCTTCTTCTTCTTCTTCTTCTTCTTCTTCATCTCCTTCTCCTTCTTCTTCTTCTGATAGAAAGGATCACCCCTTAATTTTGAGTTTGGAGCCTCTAGCTATGGAAACATCCACCATAGAATGAATCCTCTCCACAGCCCCCAGATTTTGGTCTTTCAACCTTCTGTAGGTTTCATTTAGATCACCCTGCATTATTTTAAATTCCAGTAAGTGCAGAC
>NW_026781105.1:0-13303 GCF_030144855.1 Hypanus sabinus
CTTTGTAGGAGCAGTACATTGCAATACATAACAATAGAGGCAAAATGTGAATTACAGTAAGTATAGCTAAATTAAATTAGTAATGCAAAAAGAGAGAAAAAAAGTAGTGAGGCAGAGATCATGGGTTCAATGTCCATTCAGAAATCTAATGGCAGAGGGGAAGAAGTTGTTCCCAATTCACTGAGTGTGTGCCTTCAGGCTCCTGTTTCTCCTCACTGATGGCATCAATGAGAAGAGGGCACATGCTGGGTGATGGGGTCCTTACTGATTGAAGCCACCTTTTTGAGGCACCGCTCCTTGAAGATGTTCCAGATACTACGGAGGCTAGGCACACACTCAGTGATTCAGGAAAAGCTTCTTCCTCTCTGCTGTCCGATTTCTGAACGGACATTGAACCCACGCGCACCTTCCAATACCAGATGGTAACTGCACATGGGTTAGGGACAGGACGGGGTTCAGGTGTGAATGCACCTTACTGCTCACTTTGCAGGTGCTTAGGGAAGAGCTAACACTGAAGGAAGCATAGCAAAGTTGGCACTGCCCCAGAACTTAAACAGGTGCACGCCAGTTTCTGCCCATGGCGAGGGGAAGGAATAGTACTATTGCTCAAAAGCCATTATGAAGTATCTGATCCGAATTATAAATATTATCAGTTCTCATCTTGCTGCCGGATTATCAGTTTGCTGAAATTAAAACCCACTGAATGTCAAATCAATCACACAGCATTCGACTGCTCCAGTTAATCTATAATTGCTGGCTGAATCAAAGAAGACAGCCGACAGGGTTGATGAGAGACAACTGCTGTGAGTGTGGCTGGGGGAGTCATTAGCCTGCACAGCTGACACAGTACATTATTAAAGCTAAATGTGATTCTTCCCAGTGGCCACTTATGGAGGGCTTATTAGCGGGTAATAATTAGTTCTGTTTTCAGATTCCAACTGTGCGAAAGATAATGGCTAGCTGGCTCGGCAACAACGAGTGGTTTCCAGGGTAATGGTGGCTTTATTCTGCCTTGTAGGATGAAGGTACTCAAAGCATGGAATAGGATAGCAGACAATTGGGACTCTTAGATAGCTTCTAATGATTGGAAAATGTTTTCCTAAAACAATTGCAAAAGAAAGCATGTAATATACGTTAACTAATGGTGCCTTAAAGCAGCTAAGATCTAAATCTATTTCCCACCACTCTTTGCAAGAAGTTTGTACGTTCTCCCTGTGACCATACACCACCCACACCCAAGGGTACATATGACCCTGATCAGAGGGGTGTTGCTAAACAGGTGTTATACCTTGCACAATGTGACTTACAGGCTAGTGGAGGGAAGGAACACTTTAGTCCACCTTTACTAAAGATCCATCTCCACCCCACTGCCCTTCCTTACTGATGTTTACCAATTAGCCTTTATGTTCCTGTAACAACCAAATAAACATCTTCTCTAAGTTACCTTATTGTAAATTATCAATAGATTACCACTTAATGATCAATACCCCTGGGTTTTACATTGACCATAACTGGTGCATCCAACACCAACCCACTCATTTGTATGGAGTCTCTGGTCTTCACCTACTGTATCTATAAGACCATAGGACGTAGGAGCAGGATTAGGCCATTTGCGTCAGGGTCACGTGAAACCACAGGAGCAGGTGGTGGATGGTTGTATGAGCAACTGGAGCACATCACAAGTCCTGGTTATGCGACCATTAACTCCAGGCAGACAATCTCTGAAGAGTATCGGCAAGGGTTGGGAGGGAGGGGGTCACCAGGCTTGTAAAGACACTGCCCAGAAGATGGTAATGGCAAAGCACTTCTGTAGGAAATGCTTCCAAGAGCAATCAAGGTCATGGAATGTGAAAAGAATAAAATGAACAGCATGAAGGGGATCTTCCCCACAGGCGACAGTCAGAGTAAAGACAGTTGAAAGATCATGATCACCCATGTCATACTACATGGCACATAAGGAGGTAATATTAGTAACATTGTTCTGTTTTTGAATTTGGGGAAATAGTGATGACTCATGCCTATTTTTATCAACGGACAGAGTTCACCACCTCCTGGAATCGAGACTCTATTCTATGGACTTTGTCGATTCCTCTCACTCTCTTGGTAAAGCAGCCGGTGGAAGAATGGCTTTAGCCTTTACATAAAGTACGTTGTAAATATTGCCGGTGCAGAAGGGTGTGTTCAGGGTATTACTCTCTCTAACGTCTCGGTCATTCTGCTGAACTAGCATGATCCCGCAGTTTGGAAGCACTTGAGAACAGAGGGTGCTTTCTCCAGTCTTGTGTAATTTGTGAACACAAATGCAAAGCGCATTCGGCCCTTTTGCTTGGTACGACCAGGAACTGCTGCTAGGCACAGAACTTGGTCTAACGGTAGAGCAGGAGGTGTGGTCACTCTGTGCTGTACTGGCATGGTGACAGGCGATTAAGTCCTGAAGAGGGGTCTCGGCCAGAAACGTCGAGTGTTTATTCATTTCCATAGATTGTGCCTGACCTGCTGAGCTGCTCCAGCACTGTGTGTGTGTGTGTGTGTGTGTGTGTGTGTGTGTGTGTGTGTGTGTGTGTGTGTGTGTGTGTGTGTGTGTGTGTGTGTGTGTGTGTGTGTGTTGCTTTGGATTTCCAGTATCTGCAGAATTTCCTGTGCACTGACTGCAGCCCACCCACACGTTGATGTCTCGAACAAGAAAGCTCACCTATGCCTCCACTCGCTCTGGAGGCGAAAGAAACCTGACATGTTCCCATCGTCCCATATGAATTTTCATTGACACACACAGCTCAGCACATCACAGAAACCAGCCTTCCCTCTATCGACTCTGTCTATACTTCTCGCTGTCACAGTAAAACAGTCATCATAATCCAAGATCCCACCCATCCAGGATATTATCTTCTCTCTTCTTGCTTTTTTGGTGTGTGTGTGTGTGTGTGTGTGTGTGTGTGTGTGTGTGTGTGTGTGTGTGTGTGTGTGTGTGTGTGTGTGTGTGTGTGTGTGTGTGTGTGTGTGTGTGTGTGTGTGTGTGTGTGAGTGTGTGTGTGTGTGTGTGTGTGTGTGTGTGTGTGTATATATATTTACTATAATTCACAGTTTTTTCTCTGTTATTGTTTACCGCATTGTACTGCTGCCGCAAAATTAACCAAAATTCATGACATATGTCGATGATATTAAACTTGATTCTAGGTCTAATACTGAGAATAATCTTTCACTTTTCCCGCGCTTATGCTTTTAAGCGTTATTCTGCATTGTTATTATTTTACCTTGTTCTACCTCAGTGGATTGGGTAATGGATTAATCTGTGTGAACAGCATGCAAGGCGATTTGTTCACAGTATCTTGGTACCTGTAACAGTAATAAACCAATAACAAAACCACAGAAGCACCAGCTGGTCATTGGTGTAACCTAGTCCACGGCCCAGTGGTTGGGGACCACTGATTCTAGTCCAATAATTTTTCATTGCTTATTGAACATCAGACAGGCAATCATTAAGGAGTAATCTATCGGTAATATTAGTTCTTCCCTGAATATGGAAAATGAAACATATAATCATGTAAATGGCAATGACTCACTTCTCTGAATAGCTTTTAATATTCAGCATTAAATAATCTGTTGGAGGGTCTCAGTGGTTGAGCAGCATCTGTTGGAAACAGAGGAGGAATTGTCATGTTTTTGAATATCAGGACAGGGTTTTTTTCCTTTCTTCTCCACAGATGCTGCTTGCCGGGCTGAGTCCCTCCAGTGGATTGCTTGTTACTCCGCATTCCAGTGTCTGCAGGCTCTTTTGTATCCATCCTTAATAGCTGAGGCCCTCCGCTGGTCGGGATCGACCATGGATGTTGCGTCCGAGCTGTCTACCAGTGCAGGCTAGAGCAAGGGGTTGGCCATGCAGTGGGCGCTGCGCTCTCCGCTCAGCTGGTGAATCCAAAGGATCGGCAAATACCGATGCAGTTCGGCACCAGGAGCTGCCAGTCAGAATTGAACACTACCTTAGGGACTGCCTTAGGGACTCCAGCTTTGCATTTTTCCCTTGGGGTTTATTCCTGAAACCTTGCCTGTGAGTGGGTATAGCCACAAGGCAGCTGAGGTTTGAATCAGAGTTTTTCTGATGATTTGCCATCTGCCTGAATCCTCTTTAGTAATTACCCCCTTTGTAAATATTCCAATAGCAAAAGCTCATGTTGGAGGCAATTTATCCAAAGGTTCAAAGGTTCATTTTATTATCAAAGTGTACATTATGTGCAGACTACAACTCTGAGATATGTCTTCTCCAGATAGCCAGGACATACAGAAAAGCCATGGAATTTGTTGAATGAAAAGACATTAAACCACTCCCCCCACCACGCACACATAAAAAGGAAATAGAAAAAAATTCGCCAACTCCAACCCCCATCCCCAACCCCTTCCTCACACAAAAACTAACTGATTGCCTCTCCGGAAAAAGGCAGCTGGAACATTAAACCCCCAACTCCCTTCCTTGCAAAAAAAAACTAACAGGTCCCCCACATGGAAAAAACATCAGCAAGAACATCCGACTCCAAATCTCCAAGCCCTCCCTCGCACAAAAACTAACATATCGCCCATACGGATATTAGAGCCCCCAAGCTCCTAACCCGTCAATCGCCAACAAGAAAGAAAGCTCAGAAAACTGAAGGAGACCAATAATCACGGAGATCTCCGAATGTCAGCACCGAGGACAGCGACCGCTCGAACTCAGCCCTTAGAGAACAATCGCTGACCCTCGGCCTCCGTGGAGAGCGACCGCCGACCCAGACCCCGCCGCATTCGCCTCGATGTTTCCACCTTCCCCGACACTTTGATCGGTGAGAAATAGAGTCGATCATGGCACCGTGCCCCATCTCTGATCTTCTGCTCCAGGCAGCTCAGGCTCGTTGTCCTCTCCTGGAATTTTCCTGCCGACAGAAGAGCGATGGGTCACTTGATAACTCCAAGTCTGCAACAGATTCTGAAACACTATTAAGATTAAGTACAGGATGTAGAGAAAGTGAAATAATTGACTATCTTCCCTAGAATCATTATTTGCCGGCCCCATCTTGACTGGAAGTATCGTTCCTACTCTGTGAAAATAGCATGATTCTGACATTTAGCAACAGAAGAATATACTGTGCTTTCTTTTACTATATTATGGATGAAAATTAGAGTATGCATTTTTAATGGGATCTTTTGGGGTTTCTTTGATTTGTGGCTGCTTGCAAGAAGAGGAGTCTCAAGGTTTCATAATGTAAGCATACTTTATTAGCAAATGTACAGCACCTTTGAGCTTTGTAAAGGTCAGAACAACATTGTGGATTAAAAGGCTTGTCCATGCTGTTTTCTATGTTCCATATCAATCCAGGCGTACAGTTTCTATTCACTGTCGTTAGTGCATTGGGCATTGCCCTACTTCAAGTTGTCTTGAGAAACAGGATGGTTCAACATGGAATAGCTAATCTTTATTGTATAGATTAAGATGCTCACAACCAAGCCACACGAATACCCACCATGGAAATGCAATAAATGTATCATCTCATTAAATCATAGTCTTTTCTAAAGCTTGGAAGTCGGGGTGGAGATACGTCTCTACCAAAGGAGGTGTAAGGTGCTCCTTCCCTCTGCTAGCCTGCAGATCACATTGGGCAAGGTGTAGCACCTGCCAATCCCCCGATCAGGGTCACATGAAGCCATGGGAGCAGGTGGTGGGTGGTTGTATGAGCAGCTGGTGCACATCACAAGCCCTGGTTATGCAACCACTGACTCCAGGCAGACAATCTCTGAAGTGTATTGAATATGGCTGGGGTCACCTGTCTTGTAAAGACACGGCCCAGAAGAAGGCAATGGCAAACCAGTTCTGTAGAAAATTTGCCAAGAGCAATCATGGTCATAGTCTATAATTGCCCATGTCAATTCAACATGGCACATAATGATGAAGAAGATGATTTCTCAAGCTGCAGGTGTTTACCCCGCAGTGTGCCTCACTTTTGTAAATGTCTATCGTTAGTGTGGAGGAGGCTTGCTAGTCATGGAACACTTTAGCAAACTTCTATAGAAGCACAGTTGAGGTATCTGAACTGTATGCATGATCATTGCTGACAGAGCAGTTCAAATGCACAGGAATGTCAGAAGCTGCAGAGGTTAGAGGACTCTGGCCAATGCTTCATGGGCGCATTCTTCCCCATCATTGTTAGCATCTACTGGAGGTGTTTCCTCAAGGAGGCAGGAGGTCCAACACCACCAGGTTCAAGAGCAGCGACTTCCCTTCAACCACTCAGCTAATGAACCAACCCTTATCGCCAACTGGTGGCAGGGATGGACTGCCTCATCTCTGCCCCGCTGATCCTCAACAGAGGTGCCCCCCCAGGGCTGTGTCTTGAGTCCCCTCCTCTACTCCCTTTACACCTATGACAGTGCTGCCACACACAGCTTCAATTTGCCAGTTAGATTTGCAGAGGACACGGCATTGATTAGCCATACTTCTAGCTGTGACAAGACAGCCTACGGAGGAGAGGTTGACACCCTGACACAGTGCTGCCAGGATAACAACCTCTCCCTCAGTGTCCAAAAAACAAAAGAGCTGATCATGGATTACAGGAGGAACAGAGACAGACTTGCCTTGGTCAACATCAATGGGTCTGTGGTTGAGAGGGTGAGTAGTTTCAAGTTCCTCAGTATGCACATCACCGATTATCTTACTTGGACTGTACACACTGGCTGTGTGACAAGAAAAGCACAACGGCATCTCTTCCACTTCAGGTGACTGAAGAAGTTCTGCATGAGCCCCCAAATCCTCAAGAATTTCTACAGGGGCACCATTGTGAGCAATCTGATTGGTTGTATCACCACCCGGTACGGAAACTGCACCAAGCTGAGCACTGCAGAGAGTGGTACGGACAGCCCAGCGCATCTGTGGAGGTGAACCTCCCTCCACTGAGGACATTTACAACAGAAAGTCCATAAAGAAGGCCTGGGAGATCATTGGGATCACCAGTCACCCCCAACCATAAACTGTTTCAGCGGCTTCCACCCGGCAAATAGTACCACAGCATTTAAGCCAGGACCAACAGGCTATGGATCAGCTTCTTTCTACAAGCCATTAGCCTTATAAATTCACATGTCCGTGCATTGCAATGGAGTCATAACGCAAAGATTTTCACTCTCTCACGTTGTGGAACGGATGTAAGATTTAAATAAATAAATTCAATAACTACAGATAATAAACTCAATAAACGCAAAGTTCAAAGTAAATTTATTATCCAAGTATGTAAATGCTACCATATAGAACCTTGAAATTCATTTTCTTGAAGGCATTTACAGGAAAAGAAAGAAATACTATAGAATTTATGAATTTATATAAACAAAGGCTGGCAAATAATTAAGATTCAAAGTACATTTATTATCAAATGCAGTACACAATTCTGAGATTCATCTTCCCGCAGACAGTCACAAAACCAAGAACCATGAAACCAACCTGTTCAAAGAGAAACATCAAACATCAACCCCATCCCCCCAACGTGCAAAAAAACTTGCAAAAATAGCAGCAGAAAAAAACGAGCAAAAACACCGAATATAAACCACAAAATCAAAAGATGTATTTTGGTTCAGCTCAGATCAGTTTTCATTACCTGCAGGCTGCCAAATTCAAAAACAGCCCAAAAGCAGTAACAAGAAATAGAACACATCATAAGAACTGAATTAGAATCCAAATCTACAATCCATATCAGTTAAACCTTGCGCCTACACCGCCTGTTGACAGCATCAAGGGGAAAGAGAGAGATCTTTCAAACGCAAGTTCCTTCTTTCAGGAACATTGAGTGAGAGGAGAAAGATAGGGTCACATGTCAACACCTTCCTCAGCAGCCATGAGTGAGGTACTGGCAGACGGCGCTGAACACTCGCTCACCTTCCATACCCGCCTCGATGATTTCAATCTCCCTCGCTACTTCGTTCAGTGAGAGGTGGAGTCGATCGTGGGTTGGGCCCTGCCTTCTGGCTTCCTGGCCCCCATGCCACACACTTTGCTTGCAGCCTCGTGGAGCTCTCTCAGAGACAGCAAAGCAACAGATTGCCCAATTGACCCGAAATCGTGCTGCCAGAATGTAAATTACAGGCTCCAACAGAGTCACACCCGAAAAACAAAGATGTAAAAGAAGTGAAAGGAATTGTTTTGTGACCAGTTTGAGATTGTCGCCCCTTGGTGGTGATGTTCGCTGGCACCATCTTCTTCTTTGTCATCTTTGTCTTTATTCTGCAAAAGAAGAGAAATTTCACAAGTGAAAATGCAAATAGTACTGAGAACATGAGTTATTGAATTTTGAAACACTAATCACGAAAATGTATAGGAACATTAAATCACTCTGAGCACTTTGATTTCTTTTGTTCCAATGCTGTTCTGTCTTGTAAAAACTGAGTTCAATTTGTGCTTAAGTTTGGGTGCCACGGTAGCTAACTAGACAGTGTGACGCTATTTCAGCTTGGGGCATTCCAGATATCAGAGTTCATCTCTGGCACCAACTGTAAAGACTTTGTACGTTGCCCTCCCAAGACCACTTGGGTTTTGTCCAAGTTGCTCCAGTTTCCTCCCATGGTCCAAAGGCGTATGGCTTAGTAGGTTAATTGTTCATTGTAAATGCTCCTTCAAAGGTTTCAAGATACCTTTAACGTCAGAGAAATGTATACAATATATCTGGACTGCAACCTTGGTATATCGAATAACAGCCAGTCGGGAGACCCCGAGAGTGGGTCCCATTCCTGCAAAGTACGGAAGTTAGCATCTAACCCCAGGTCAGAGTGTTCAAAAGAAACCTGAAAGGGAAATAGATATTGAAGATAGAAATAGAGTTGTTTCTGAAGATGCAAGCACAAGAGTTGCTGTTCGGTGCCATTGTCTCTCCTAAACTCCATCTCCTTTGATTAGCCTAGAGTTAAATACCCGGATTGCTGGATGGTACTACCCGTTGGGCACAAAGGGCTTATTCAGTACTGTATCACTAAATAAACAAACAAATAAATAAATGAATGAATGAATGAATGTGTGTTTCGCTTACAGTTTTGTGGAAAAGTCTTAGGCACATACAGCTATGGTGCCTAAGACTTTTGCACAGTAATGTAGTAATTTTATATATTGCACTGTACTTCTGTGCAAAAAAGAACAAATTTCATGACATATGTGAGTGATGATAAACCTGATTCTGATACGGGTCTCTATTGTGGACTGAGAGTGGGAACGTGGCAGGGAGAGGGGAATCATGGTTGGGGAAAGGGGAAGGGAGAGGGGAGGGAGCGGGAAGCACCAGAGAGACATTTTGTAATGATCAATAACCCAAATGTTTGGAGTCAAATGACCTTTCCTGGCGTGTCAGGGCTGGGTGTGTCTGCACCCACGCCAGCCCTTGCCCCTGGCACTCCTTCTCTGCCACCTGTCCCACACCCCTCCCGTGGCACTCCACCCTCACCATTCCCAACACCTTTGTTCCACCAGGTTTACAAACTCGCTCTCTGCTCCACATAGACAAATACAGTCCTGTGCATAAGCCTTAGGCACCCCATATAAATATGTACCTGGGACCTCTGCACGGTACTGTGCATGTGAATGCCACTACAGTGCGTGACTGTGATGCTGCTGCACGTGCAGTTTTTCTTTGCACCTGTGAAATATGTAATGATGCACCTGACAATAAACTCAATATTGACTTTGATTTAGGCTTGATCCATCTTGTTCTGCAGCAGTAAGGAAGCTCATTTAGCACTGCAGGGAGGGCTGACTGCAGAGGAATACGATCTGTTCTCTATTTTCCTGGCTTCTCTCTCCCACCGCGAATGGGCATTGCTACAAGAAGGTTCCCGAATTGTGAAAGTGGCACTCGGCCTTGAGGAAAGGAGATCCTGTGTCAGCTTGTGCACCCTCCAGGCTTGAGAGCCACGGACCATTTCACACATCCACCTCCCTCCCGCTGAGGATCAGCAGAGTCATAGGACATTATGACACAGAAACAGGCCATTTGACCCATCTAGTCTATGCTGAACTGTTATTTTGCCCAGTGTCATCAACTCACTTCTGGACCATAGCTCTCCATACCCCTCCCATCCATGTACCTACCCAAATTTCTCACAAATGTTGCAATCGAGCTTGATTCCACCACTTCTTCTGTCAGCTCATTCCTCACTCACACCACTCTTTGAGTGAAGAAGATCCCCTTCGGGTTGCCCTTAAAAATTTTACCCTGTACCTTTAACCTCTGACCTCTAGTTGTAGTCTGAAAGTCAATGGAATTTGCCTGCTATACCTTTATATTACCTTTTATAATGTTGTATCATCATCACCATCCTTATGTGCCATGTTGTATGATGAGACTATGATTGTTCTTGGCAAATTTTCTACAAAAGTGGTTTACCATTGTCTTCTTCTGGACGGTGTCTTTATAAGACATGTGACCCCAGCCACTATCAATGCTGTTATATTTTGTAACTACAAAACTTTAAACTAATTCAAAGGAAAACACGTGAGTCTGCAAAAGCAGGTATTCGTCTTTACTTTTAAACAAGATGCCTATGTATCACATGGTAGCGTATTGATACACGCAATTCACATATATTTACATAATATATAAATGAGCGTGAATGCTAAATCAAAGCTCAAAGTACAAAGTAAAATGTATTATTAGAGTATCCTGATGTTTGCATCTTTCTTGTCCGGATGTTTCAGAGTTATGTGAAGAGCCAACGAGATAGTATCTGCTGTAGACCTGTTGCTTTGGTAGGCGAATGGGAGTGGATCCAAGTTGCCTTCAGACAGAAACTCTTAACACCAGCCTCTCAAAACACTTCATCACTGTGGCTGTAAGTGCCACTGGGCGATAGTCATTTAGATTGGTTACCTTGCTCTTCTTGGGCAATGGCACGATTGAAACCTGCTTGAAGCAGGTGGGTACCATACACCGCCCGAGCGAGAGGTTGAAGATATCTGTGAATACTCTAGCTAGTTGGTCAGCACAGGACTTCAGTAGTTGGCCAGGTACTCCATCTGGGCCAGAATCTTTCCTTGGATTCATTCTCTTGCAGGCAGCCCGCACGTTATCTTCAGATATTGAGATCAAAGGATCATCAGAAGGCATGGGGGTGCACGATAGCTCCTCCCTGTTTTGGTGATTCAAACGAGCATAGAATGCATTGAGCTCATCTGGGAGTGAAGTTCTGCTCTCGCCTATTTCACAAGATTTAACTTTGTAAGAAGTTATGGCATTCAAACTCTGCCACAGCTGTCGAGTATCCCTCATTGATTCCAGTCTAGTCCAGAATATCCACTTTGCTGAAGAGATGGACTTCTGTATATCATACCTGTGCCTCTTGTAGCATTCTTGATCTCTGCACTTGAATGTCTCTGTTCTAGCTCTCAGCACATTCCAGATTTCGTTGTTCGTTCAGGTCTTCCAATTGGAGAAAACCCTGAATGATTTTGTGGGGACACTCTCATCCACAGCTGTTTTAATAAAGTTTGTAACAACCCTGGTGTAGTCATTCAGGTCCCTGGTGTAGTCATTCAGGTCCTCAGATGAGCTCTTCAAACATAGTCCAGTCCACTAACTCCTGTAACCGTTCCTCTGCCTCCCGTGACCAACTCTTGGTTGTCTTGATCTCTGGAGCCTTGATCTTCAGGCTCTGTCTGTCTGCAGGTAGCAGGAGTACAGCCAAATGACTTGTCAAAATGTGGTCTCGGGAAGGAGAGAGAGGCATTCCTTATCATAGTGTAGCAGTGGTCTGGTGTGTTGGGACCTCTGGTGCAACGTGTTACATGCTGGTGATAATTGGGCAGAGTTTTCTTCAAACAGGCCTGGTTAAAGTCATAAAATATAATTTGCAATGCGTTGGGATGAGCTGGTTTTTGTTTACAAGCAACACGAGTGCTTGCTTATAATCAGCCACTGGTGGTATGTAAACTGGGGTCAGGATCACAGTTGGAGCTCTCATGCCAAATAGAAGGTTCTATATTTAATTGTTATTGTTCTAAGTCAGGGCAACAAGAAGTTGGCACAACTTCAACGTCAGTGCACCAATGAGAATTGACTAAAAAGCATACACCACCATCTTTTTCCTTACCAGAGCTCACAGTTTGATCCACCCTAAAAGTCATTAAACCCTCCGGTCGTATCACTGCATTCAGAGTATCTGCATTTAACCAAGTCTCAGTGCAGCAAACTATTGAGATCTGCCTCAAATAGAGCAGCCTTGCCCTGAGATCATTAATCTTACTTTCCAGCGCCTGCATATTCACGTAGGTAGAGTAGGCCTCAACCCTCTATGTTTCAGTCTGGTCTGAACTCCGCCTTTCTTGCCGTATTTTCAGCCATGACATTGACTCTTAAAATCATCGTGCGTAACTGCTCCACATTTAACCATCAAACATGAGATCCGAAGATCATTGGCGTAGTTTCATAGTCCGTTGCTAAGAGTAAATTTACATGCTGCAGACTGCCACAAAAGTAGTTCCAAAGGGGTATATTTAAAAGAAAGCAGCACACACAAATTGCTGGATGGATTCCTCCAGCATTTTGAGTGTGTCGTTTGGATTTCCAGCATCTGCAACTTTCTCGTGTTTATACTTAGAAGGAAAACTGGTACAATCTCCAGCTGCCCACATTGAGCCCCCGATGTACACCGGCGCCATCTTGATATCATACTTAGTCAACGAATATACACACAAGATTACTCAAACATTATTGAAGCATTAAATGCACAACAAGTACTCTTCAGAGATTGTCTGCCTGGCGTCAGTGGTCACATAATCAGGACTTGTGATGTGCACCGGCTGCTCATACGACCGTCCACCACCTGTTCCCGTGGCTTAATTAAGAGGCTAAGTAGATGCTGCACTTTGCCCAAGGGTGACCTGTAAGCTAGCAGAGGGAAGGGGCACATTACACCTCCTTTGGTAGAGTCGTATACCTCTATCAAATCTCCCTTCACTTTCCCATGCTCGAGGGAATAAAGTCCTAATCCAATCAATCTCTGCAGTTTATTTCAATCCTGTGCTGTAGCACCCCCTCCCCCACCCAAACCCCCTGACCGGACGGTGATGTAGCCAATTCGAATGCTTCCCATGGTACATCTGTAAAAATGGTGGAAAACTTCAGCAACACACACAAAAACCTGGGAACTCAACAGCCGTGAAAAGGATAAACCGTCGGCATCTTGGCTTAGACAATAGACAATAGACAATAGGCGCAGAAGTAGACCATTCGGCCCCTCGAGTCTGCACCACCATTCTGAGATCATGGCTGATCATTCACTATCAATACCCAGTCCCTGCCTTGTCCCCATATCC
>NW_026781106.1:0-13211 GCF_030144855.1 Hypanus sabinus
CCTGAAACTGAGTCTCCTAGTTTTGGACTCCTCTGCCCTGGGGTAAAGACTGTTACCATCCACTTTCTCTATGCCTGTCCTAATTTTAAACACTGACTCTCCACTGTTCTCTGGAGCACCTAGACAAAATCAAAACTTATGTCCAACTGCTAATTATCAATAATGGCTCAGCATACAATAGCATTGTCCCCTCACAATTAATCCCCAGGCTTCAAAACCTGGACCTCTGTATATCCCTCTGCAACTGGATCCTTAATTTTCTCCTCAGGCAACCACGGTCAGTGCAGATCAGTAATAGCATCTTGTTGGCAATCAACAGAGGTGTCCTTCAAAGCTGCGTGCTCAGCTCACTGCTCTGTTCTCTGTGCACTCAGCTAAGCACAGCTCAAACACCATCTATAATTTTGCAGGTGACACTACTGTTGGTAAAATCCTAGGTGGTGATGAGGAAGCATATCTTGTGAAATAGATTGGCCGGTTAATCCCACACCTAACATCAGCAAAACCAAGGGATTGATTATGGATTTCTAGAAGGGGAAGTCATGAGAACACATACTAGTCCTTACTGAGGGTGGAAATGGTGAGCAGCTTCAAGTTCCTTGGTGTCATCAATTCAGAGGATTAATCCTGGGCCCAAAATATTGACACAATCAAGAAGAGGGCACATTGGAGGCTCAACTTCGTTAGGAGTTTGGGGAGATCTAATATGTCAACAAAGACTCTTGTGAAGTTATATAGATGAATGGTGGACAGCATTTTGACTGGTTACATCCAGCCTGCTACGGAGGTTCCAATGCATAGGATCACAAGAGGTTACTGAGTGCTGTAGTCTTTGCCACCTTCATCACAGGCACAGTCCTCTCCACCATCAAGGAATTCTTCAAGAGGAGGTGCCTTAAGAAAGAAGCCTGAAGATCTACACACAATGATTCAGAAACAACTTCTTCCCCTCTGCCATCAGATTTCACAACAGTCCACGAACCCATGAACACTATTTTGTTAGACCTTTTTATGCACTATTTATTTATTTTGTTATTTACAATAACTTTATGTCTTTGTACTATAGTGATGCCACTAAACAATAAATTTCACATTATATACGGCTCAGAGATGAAACCTGACTCTGATTCTCCTGTGTTCCAAGGAATAAAGACTTAGTCTGGCCAACCTCTAGTTCTGTCAGCACCTCTAGTTCTGACAGCATTCTGACAGCATTCTCATCACGTAGAAACTGTTGTAAAGGAGTTACAAACATCTCATGAGGCTGAGCAAGCAGGCAAAACAAGTTGTCTAATTAAAACTGCCTGAACATTGGGTGTAAGAGGCAGCTTTTCCTGTGGACACATTTGCATTGCAAGTGAATATCAACAAGTCCATTATATTGATTGGAAGAGGAGTAGGGGAATTTGCTCCACAATCCTCATCCATCATCACTAAACCAGACTATACTAATTTGTCTCTCAACTTAATTATAGTTGACCTGACAGTAATGTCAGCTCTGCACTCTGCTGTTAGCTCTCTCGCCATTACTTGCCAAGAATCATTCCACATCTACTGTAAGAACATGCAAAGAATCCACTTCCATTACCTTTGAAGAAGAGACTTCCGAAGATTCACAGGTCTCTGAGAGAAACTGTATTGCCTCTGCTCTGGTTTATATGGGTGACCTCTTTCAATAACCTGCTGTTTTAAAATTCTTCCATGAGGAGAAATCTCTCCACATCCATTAGGTCAAAACCCATTCAGTACCCTATCTTTTTCAATCAAAGATCTCTCACATCTATCTGGTCATTATTTCTCAGCGGAGAAATAATAGGATAATATAAATAAATATAGGATAATGTAAATTATTTATAATAGGATCCTTCATAGGATCTTCCTATGCCCATATTCAGAATCACATTTTCTGCATTGCATAATGACAGCCCTTCAATAGGATTTTGAGACATTGTTGGACTATGACAGACAACATTTAATTACAAGTCCTGCTTTCACCATCATTAATACCCTGGGATACGCAGGGTTCCTACGGCACCTAGCGGCATTGCTTAATTATCAGTTAAAATGTATGAAGGTTACATAAGTTGGATGATGAGGACTAACTTAACTTCAGAAAGACTGAAAGGTGAAACTCAATTAGAAAACAATGTAGGGCAGATCGTATAGCAAACTATCAGAAAGTTTTAATGGGCCATTCACCCAAATGATCTGCAATGTTTCTGCTCCACATTTCCTTACAGCCTTTGCTTCCCACCACACAATGTGATCTTCCACCACTGTCTCCGTTGCAGGTTTATCCAGCCTCCCCTTGGACGCATCAATGCTTTCAATCTTAGCGTCTCTGTTGAGTTGGATGTTCCACCTTCTAATCACACTCTTGGAATGCAGTTGTCTATTTAACCCCCTGTGAGGTTTACTAATGACTATTGTATTTATAATCTCTGTTCAAGATTCTTCTACCTCTGCCGAGAGAAAACAAGTTTAATGACCTTCTAGACATTACTGACTACTGTATTTATGACTTCTTACGTGCTTTCAGAAGCACAGACACCTCTCCATGTAGCTCACTACTGCTGTTGTAAATTTAAGCACCTTATACTCATTCTACCTTTTCTAGCAGGTATTTTGCTTCATTAATGGAATCACCCTCGTGAATCTTCTTTGCACCACTTCTAGCCCTCTTGCATTTTTTTCCATAAGTGGCCAAGTGCATCAATTTAGCAAAGCTTTACGATGCATGGGAACTATTGCTTAATAGTCCGGCCCTACCTAAGCACTCTGTATCTGATTGGCATTTTCCTCCCACTGAGAGAACTGGTGACTTGGACCAGCGGGAGCACGATGGAAGAAACCATTCCATTCATCTCTTTTGCCAGTCCAGTTTTATCCAATGCTTGTAGTCAGTGCTCAGACATCAAACAAACTGCTCTGCAAATCCCGCGATTAAAACCTGATACAAACAGGCGAGAAAAACCCAGAAACATCATTGCAAATATAGAAATTTATCTGTACATAACTGCAGGGAGGAGGTGTTTTTACTGGTAAATATTACTGTACAATGCAGGGTGTGAGCAGCGTGTGAGCTACAATGACACAGTACAGTCCAGTCACAGTGTGCACTGTACAACGATCAATGCCCCATGTACACCACAGTGAGTCACAGTCACAGGATAGAGTCATGCGATAAATAATATCTGATATTCCAAGGCTTCTGGGTGTATATATATTTATATGTTATGTGTGTTCATTAAAAAAGAAATTATTTCTACAGTTTGAAAGATTTTGGTGCACAGACTTGTGATAGAGGATGAAGTTCTTATGAACAGGTGAACTGATCAGGTTAAAAACAGCAGTTATAAAGTTTTTTTTGGGGGGAGAGGGCTTTTGGTCCAGTTTTAGTCTCAATACGTCAGACTCAAGATTTGTACTGGTTTGAGACGCCTTTCCAGTAATCGAGGATATCGTGCAAGTCTTCATCCTTGGCGAACTGCACCTTCTTCCTCAGGGCATGGCCCGCTGCGATGTACTCCTCCTGCCCCTCTTTGTGCCTCTTCTTGTGCAATCTGAACCGCTCCCAGATGCCCAGGGTTGGCTTGCTGCTGTACTCGGGGCTGGAGGTGTAGCTGAGGTTGTGGTACTGAGGCGACAGCTGGGAGTAAGCCACGTCCCTGCGGCTGCGGCCAAGGGGCTCCAAGATGAAGGTCTTACTGCGGCTGCTCGCTCCCTCGGGAGCTTGCTGCTCACACTGCCGCCGTCCCGGGTATGAGTGCCGGTGCTCGCTGCGCGGCTGTGCCCTGGGAAGGGCTCCCGGACTGTTGGACATCTCGGGGGATGCTTTCTCTATGTAATGTGCTTCAGATCTGCAGGAATGACTTGGTGCCGATGCCTCAGAGCGGAACGACCTGGGACTTCGTGTGGAACCGCTGGAGGAACTACTGGGGCGTTTGGGAACAACCTCCACACTGCTGTGTCTTTGTATTGGGTGGTAGCTCTCTTTGGAAGCAGGTGACAAGAGCCCGGCCTTGCTCTGCATTTGCTCTGTCATCATCAACACCTGAGGCTCCGTAGGAACCACTGCTCCTGCTTTGCCCCCTTGGAAAGAGCTGGTCTCTGACTTCAGGGCGTCAATACAGTTGTTAATGATCTGGTTGACCTTGTCCACTTCTTTGGTGATGGTTGAGATCTCTGCCGCTGAACTACGTGCCTGGCCACCCCCGTTGCTTGCGGGCTCCCCTGTCCTCACCTCGATGTAGTTCCCCTTGGTAGTCTTGGGTGTGTCACTCAGCTCCTGCGGCTTGTGGGACTCTGGGTCTCCCGGTGAGGGCATAAAAGGTGCCCTGGGAGCAACGTCACGGGGCGACATGGGCTTTTGTGCCAACTGGGTGATGGTGCTGGCTTCCATCTCAGCTCCATACTTCAGCTCAATGATGGCCTTTGCCATCCCGCCTGCCTTCTTGTGCCTCTCCTCCTGTTGCCTCTTCTTGCGTAGGCAATAGTACACAAACCCCAGCACTATAACCATGCCAAAGAGGCAACCAAGAATGGTCATGATGTAGTGGGTGGCGGTCGATGATGGGGGAATAGTACCCCTTGTCCTATCGCTTCCAGTAAAGAAGGTGACACAAGTTTGGTTATACCTTAAGGCATTGCGAATGGATGCCACACAATAGGTGTAGGCGGTGTGGGGCTGCAGTCGGTCCAACTTAATAACTTCATGCTCTGTCTGTAACTTTTTGATGTCTGCATAGAAGCTGTTATTGTACTGCACCAAGATGTACATCTTGCTGAAGGGCCGGGGTATCTGGATCATCAAGGTGGCAGAGGTATAGGTGACCTTTTCCACCCTGATCACCGGCGCTTGTGTCTCATGGGTTGGGGAGTGGAAAGCTATCATTGGAGTGGCATCATCACCTGAGGGGCAATCCTCGCCTCCACAGGGGCTCTCAGAAGTGGTGGTGCTGGGGGGAGCCCGTGTTGGTATGAACTTGGGGTCTAGGGTGTAGATGTCGCCGCAGGACGAGACTAGCAAACTGTAGGCACTCTGGGTCTGGCTCTGGCTCAGCAAGGCTTGGCCAGAATAAAGGGTTGGGGACTCACATTGCATGCGGTCATAGTTCCTAGTGGTGTTGTTGAACTGCACCAGCCACTTGAGGAAGCCCAGCAGTTGGCAGGAACAGTCGAACGGGTTGCCGTAGAGTTCGCAAGTCGAGAGTTTGCTAAGTCCCAGGAAGGTGGAACTTTCCAGTGACTGCAGCCGATTCATGGACAAGTCGATGTTCATCACGTTTGGGCACTCCCAGAAGGAATTAGGACTCACCACCTCTATGAGGTTGGCCTGGAGATACAGGTACTCCAGCCTGCCGAGACCCCGCAGGATCCCCTCGGTGATGTTCCTGAGCTTGTTGAACCCCAGCTGTAGGACGCGCAGGTTGTACTGTGCAGAAAAGGCTCCATCCTCAATGTAGGAAATCTCATTTTTGGTCAAATTGAGTTCGGTCAGGTTGCCAAACCTATTGAGCGAGGAGTACTGGACGCTTCTGATCTTGTTCTCGTTCAGGCGGAGGTCGACAATGGTGCTGTTGATGTGCTGAGGAATAGATTCGTAAGGAGGTTGGTTCTGGCTGCAGATTGCTAACCAGACAAATCCTTTTTCTCCTTCAATGAGCCAGCAGTCACCAGAAACACCAACAGCATTCATCAACGAGGCAAGGCAGATCCAGAGACCAAGGCTGTGTAGAGCCATCCCCTAATGCTCCAGGGGTTTGTGGACAAGGACTTTTGAGAGCACCAAATGCTAGACTAGTTGAGATATTCTGCAGGGCTCAAATCTAATCATTTTTGTCTGAAATGCTAGTTATTGAATTGAGATGGAGTTTTATTTTCCTTGCTTGTACATTTCATGTCAATTTCCTGGTCCCGTTTGTCTCTGCACAAAGTTCTCTTTGAATTCCTTTGTAGACTCTGCCCCATTCGCATACATTCCTTGAGATAGTTTCAACAGCTTGTCCAGGTTATCCTGAGAAAGGGGAAGAAAAGACATTTTAAGCAGGCTGATCTGAGGTCATGTTTGATCAAAAATTATTTCTTATTTTTATTAGTTGGCCCCAGTTTAATTGGGCCTTTTTAAAACTGAAATACCACAGGATTTATTTTGCTTTGGTTTTATTGCTTGATATTCTTTGTGGGTTTAAATACCTTGAAATTGTGGAATCCTGTCGAGTCCAGCAAGATTTCCACAACTCTGCGCCTCTTGAAAACCAGGAGATAGGAGGTGTAGTTTTGGACAGCTGCTATTCTACTAGGATTTTCCAACTTTTCCATGAGAATTTATCATTAGAGGGAAGATTCAATATTGGGATCAGAAGTGCAGTTCTCTTTCTTTGACGAAGGAATGGCAATATTCAAATGTCATCCTGCAAGGTTTTAAAGGACTTGCTACTATTTGTCTGACTTGGAAAAAAGATCTTATCTCTCCAGATGGTTCAATGGATAAGTGCATGACGTAGTGTGATAAAGACTGAACAGTCACAGGTTCCAATCCCGAGCTGCACTGTGTTAGCTGCTTTTAATTAACGTGCACATCCTTAGGCTCAGAGGGAGGAAAATCAATTAGTTGTGATAGTTCTTATTATCCCTTTTTGCCAGGTATGCAAGGTGGATGGAAGGACCTTGCTTGTGTCTCATGTCTTCTAAGAGCTGAGTGTTAATAACAGACGAATAGGTGAAATATTATACCTGTGCAAACATATCCCAGCAATACTGTACACCATCAGGGTAAGATCTAGATGGACGTTCCCAGTGCAATTCTGAGGGGAGCGTTGGACTTTCAGAGATACAACCTCTGGCATGAAACATGAAACCTGCTCTCTCAGAGGAAGCTGAGCAGGGTCCCTTCCCCACTGCCCTGTCAATATGTACTCCTCAGCCAAAACCTGATCATTATATCATTGGCGCTTGTGAAAACTTTCTGCGCACAGAGTGACTGGAATTCACAAAGATGGAAGATCTCCTGCAGAGATTCACGCTTCCTCTTTCATCAAGGTGAATCAAAGCTGCTACCTGCAGTCAATTGTGGTAATTCTGGCTGCAGTGTTAATTCACCTTTGAAATCCTACTTCTTCAGGATTTTATGCAAGGCCACAGAATGCCTAAGGCAGGAAATGCCCACATGTGGCCAGCTTAAAGGAGAAGACATTGCATGGGCTGGAACCACTGATGTCCCAAGTGTTCCATGCAATCAACTTCCCCAACAATTGAACTCAATTACTTCCCATTGACACGTAATGTCATTGCCATATTTGTCAGCATTTTGGGGTCCAACTTGACCAGGAATTCAACTAAATTGGCCACACAAATACTGTGGCCTTCAGAGCAAGTCAGAGGCTTGGTATCCCATAGTGAATAACTCATCTCCTGACCCATCCAAAACCTTTCTTGCCATCTACAAGACACACCAAGAATATGATGCAATTCTCTCCACTTGCCCTTTTTGAAAGCTCTGACAAATATGCCAGAGATACGGCATTATCCAGGACTAAGCACTGGTACAAGGTCCTCTTACCTGAACCTTAACAAGACTACAACAACATCTCTCAAATAAAATCTTCACCTTCGAGAAGGATAAGGACAGCAGAACCAGGAACACCGATATCCCTGACAGGTTTGTCCTTTACAACCACCTACATGTTCCTCTCCTAGTCACACCAATTCTTCCTTCATCACTGCTCAGGCTAAGCCCCCTGCACAGTTGACAAAGATCCTGCCTGTTAAACCCTTCATGCATGTTTGATGTTTCACCACACCTTACTTGACCGCTCTGGGAACATAGAGAGTTTTGTAAGAGATGTAGTCACCTTTGCTGAGGTTATTCTCAACCAGCTATGTAGTACAGGACACTGTGGACTGTTGTCAGGGACACACAGTGAAACAAATATCAAGTGCTGATGCAAGAGGACTACTCTGATGAAAGACACTCTCTAGTGTGTCCAAAGCTTGTTGGAATCATTGCAAGGAAATGTTCATGGTAACTACAACAGATTGGCAGGTTCTAATGGACCGTAACTGGTTTACAGAAGATTAGGTGGATAATCCCAGGGCCTGACAAGGTATCCACTACTGGGAGGCCAATGTACAGATATTTCAAATATCTGTAACAATGTGTGAAGTGATGGAGGGACTAGAGGACAGTTATTCAAGAAATGCTCTAAGAAACTGAAAGATCATTAATAGGTAAATTATAGAAAAGTATACTTAAAGGACAGGCTATATAAGTATTTGGATAGACAAGGCCTGATTAGGGATAGTCAACATAGCAGGTAAAGTCTAACCAATTGTATATAGTTATTTTTCAGTAGGTTACCAGGAAGGTTGATGAAGGAAAGGAAATAAACATTGTCTATGTCAACATCAGCAAGGCCTTTGATAAAATCCCATATGGGAGGCTAGTCCTGTAGATTCAGTTGCTTGATATTCAGGTTGAAGTAGTAAATTGGATTCAACATTGGCTTTGTGGGAGAAGGCAGAAGGGGTAGCAGATGGCAGACTCTCTGACTGGGGGCGTGTGACTAGTGGCGTGCCACAGGGATCGGTGCTGCTTGTCATCTATATTAATGATTTGGGTGATAATGTGGTAAACGGAATCAGCAAATTTGCGATTAACACCAAGATTGAGTGTGTAGTTGACAGCAAGGAAGACTATCAAAGCTTGTAGTGGGATTTGACGAACTGTAAAAATGGGCGGTAAAATGGCAGGTGGAATTTAATGCAGAGGTGTTGTACCTTGGCAGGACAAACCAGGGTAAGTCTTACACAGTGAACTGTATGGCATTGAAGAGTGCAGTTGAACAAAGGAATCTGGGAATACAGATCCATAATTCCTTGAACACGGTGTTACAGGTTGATAGGGTGGTTAAGAAAACTTTTGGAACATTGACCTGTCAGAGTACTGAGTACAGGAGTTGAAGTTATATAAGATGTTGGTAGAGCCTAATTTAGAGAACTGTGTATAGTTCCGGTCAGCTACTTACAGGAAAGTTACCAATAAGATTGAAAGAGTTCATTGAAAATTTACAAACATGATGACGGAAGGTGAAGACCTAAGTTAAAGGGAAAGGTTGAATTGGTTAAGATTTTACCCTCTGGAACATAGGAGAATAAGATTTGATAGAGAAACACAAAATCATGAGGAGTATAGATACAGTAAATGCAAGCAAGCTTTTTCCACTGAGGTTGGGTGTGACTAGAACAAGAAGTCATAGGTTAAGGGTGAAAGGTAAGATATTTAAGGGGAACCGGAGGGGAAACTTCTTCACTCAGAGGGTGGTATGAGTGTGGAATGAGCTGCCAGCAGAGGAGGTGGATGTGGGTTTAATTTCAACATTTAAGAGAAGTTTGGATAAGTACATGGATGGGAGGGTTATGGAGAACTATGGTCCTTGTTTAGGATGACAGGATTAAGCAGAAGTTCTGCACAGACTAGATGCACCAAAAAGCCTGTTTCTGTACTGTAAGTGCTCTACGACTCTGTGTGAGAGATACATGCTGAAGCCTGGTACAGCTCCTCAGAGTCCTCATGGGAAAGGACAAAATTTCAGTCTCTCTCCTCACTGGGTCGGAACTCAGCTAAGGTGCTGGAACCTGTGTAAAGCTCCATGAACTGGTTGCTCAGGGAGTGTTTGTGGAGGAAAACTGATGTCATGCTGATGTAATGATGGATGACATGGCTTGCACCCCCAATGTCATCTGGAATGGAATGTATTACAATACATTAGCAACTTGTATGAGTAATGTCCCAACCAAGCAGCACCAAAAAATTGACCTACCACAAGGATAGTGGTCAAGAAAATGCCTTATGACAGCCTTCTTAATGGCTACTAAGAATGCGCTGCAAATGCTGATATTGCCTTACATTGTATAAATGAATAAATCAGCACAGCAACAAATCAAAGACTCGGATTGAGGTGATGAAATCTGACATACTTGCACCTCTGGAGATCTGAGATAACAGGACACAATTACATGCAGCTAATAGAAAATTGTGCCCTTGGTACGGGTGAGTATGAAAAGGAGTCACCAGTCACCGTACCTTAATGCCACCACGGAAATGTGAGTGCTGAATCCAAGCCTCAGTGCTGTGAATGATCCCATGGCATTACTAAGAGTAGTCACATCTCCTCGCTGGATAGCAACCCTCAACAAACCCGAAAGACTGGATTTCACTCTGAACCCTGAATTGCTGCAATTCCAATATTGCCACATTGACTGACCTAAAGCACAGCTGAGATTGTGAAATCTAAGCACAACTTCTTTCTTGAAAGAGCTGGAACCAGAATATGATGATCATTCAATCTGAATGATCCTGCTTTGGTGGACTGACTCATGATGTGAAGAATAACGTGAGGATATGTCACTTCAGGCTCTCAGTTTATTGCCTGGTTTGGCTGAAGATAAATCACTGAGGTAAGGAAAGGGAGGATTAGTTTCAGCAAATAAACCTGACATACTGTTTGTATCAATAAGGTTTCCTTCTCCGTGCTTAAAAATTAAAAAAAATGCACTTAAAATATTCCATGTTACATTGCAGGTAAGTTGCATTTGGAGAATGAAAGGATTGGTTAAGGGATCAAATACAAATCAAGACATCAGGAAGTGTTTAAGTGGAGCAGGCAAGTCTGTCCCGAAAGAAAATACTGTGGATGCTAAACACCGAACATAAAAGTAGGATTGGTGGAAATACTTAGCAGGTCAGTCAGCATCAGTGGAGAGAAAGCAGTGTTAACATTTCAAACCGATAAACTCTCATCAGGGTATTTCTATCATTTTTATATTTGCAAGTTTTTTCCACTGTTTTATCTGATATGGCTCTCAACACTGTCCTCAGCATTTACTAATCTGTCATGACTTGAAAACTTACATTAGTTTAAAAGCTCAGAGCATGAGTGAGGTGGAGAATTAAAATGATAACAAGAAGCTGCCTATCATGCTTGAGGAATGAATGGAAATGTTGTATCTGATCTATGTGTGGTCTCCCAGTGTAGTGAGGATCTGACTGTGACATAGTCCAATATGCCTAATGCACCTGCATTATAAGGGAAGTATATTTTACGGACAGTTACCGTGGATATGTTGCACAGAACCAAACTGAACCTTCCAACATAGTCATTTCCTACTGGTGTGAGCCTCCTCCTGCTGTTCTTTATCATTGCACTTACTTTCCTTCTCCATCTGCTGGTTCGGTCCCCCTCAAATGCACCTGCACCATTTGCCACCACATTCCCTTTGGAGGCCAGATTCAAAATCCTCGTCTAATTGTTCGAGGAGTTGGGACTGAATTCTCTCTGGTAAATGAAGAGATGACCTGCTGAGTATTCCAACATTTTCCCATCTCTATCCTTTACCCTGCTCTCTCTTGCCCTTGGTGCTCTGTCTCTCATTTCATTTGATGGTTTGGAAACCTGGATCCATTACAAATCCACTTACACCCACAACTATCTTGACTACAACTCCTTCTGCTCCATCTTCAATCCAAACTCTGCTTGTTTGTCTTCATCACATCCTCCTGATGACGTCACCAATACCACCAAATAGCTTTGGTTCCCATCAGCTGCTTTTCCCCTCCATTGGAATTGTCTCATCCCATGACCATGCCGGTGTCATATTTTGTCCATCTGCTCTCACTGATGGTTCCACTCTCAGGGTCAGGATTTCCCTCACCTTTTAAATCACCCAGTGTTCAAGGTTTATTGTTTTCAGTTTCCACACCCTTCAGCGCCTATCACCATCCAATAGATCATCAATACATTGTATTCATTTTCCACACCCTTCAGCACCTATCACCATCCAATAGATCATCAATACATTGTATTCATTTTCCACACCCTTCAGCACCTATCACCATCCAATAGATCATCAATACATTATTTTCATTATCCACACCCTTCAGCACCTATCTCCATCCAATAGATCATCAATACATTGTATTCATTTTCCACACCCTTCAGCACCTATCACCATCCAATAGATCATCAATACATTGTTTTCATTATCCACACCCTTCAGCACCTATCACCATCCAATAGATCATCAATACATTGTTTTCATTATCCACACCCTTCAGCACCTATCACCATCCAATAGATCATCAATACATTGTTTTCATTATCCACACCCTTCAGCACTTATCACCATCCAATAGATCATCAATACATTATTTTCATTATCCACACCCTTCAGCACCTATCACCATCCAATAGATCATCAATACATTGTTTTCATTATCCACACCCTTCAGCACCTATCACCATCCAATAGATCATCAATACATTATTTTCATTATCCACACCCTACAGCACCTATCACCATCCAATAGATCATCAATACATTGTTTTCATTATCCACACCCTTCAGCACCTATCACCATCCAATAGATCATCAATACATTATTTTCATTATCCACACCCTTCAGCACCTATCACCATCCAATAGATCATCAATACATTGTTTTCATTATCCACACCCTTCAGCACCTATCACCATCCAATAGATCATCAATACATTGTTTTCATTATCCACACCCTTCAGCACCTATCACCATCCAATAGATCATCAATACATTATTTTCATTATCCACACCCTTCAGCACCTATCACCATCCAATAGATCATCAATACATTGTTTTCATTATCCACACCCTTCAGCACCTATCACCATCCAATAGATCATCAATACATTGTTTTCATTATCCACACCCTTCAGCACCTATCACCATCCAATAGATCATCAATACATTGTTTTCATTATCCACACCCTTCAGCACATATCACCATCCAATAGATCATCAATACATTGTTTTCATTATCCACACCCTTCAGCACCTATCACCATCCAATAGATCATCAATACATTGTTTTCATTATCCACACCCTTCAGCACCTATCACCATCCAATAGATCATCAATACATTGTTTTCATTATCCACACCCTTCAGCACCTATCACCATCCAATAGATCATCAATACATTATTTTCATTATCCACACCCTTCAGCACCTATCACCATCCAATAGATCATCAATACATTGTTTTCATTATCCACACCCTTCAGCACCTATCACCATCCAATAGATCATCAATACATTGTTTTCATTATCCACACCCTTCAGCACCTATCACCATCCAATAGATCATCAATACATTGTTTTCATTATCCACACC
>NW_026781107.1:0-13150 GCF_030144855.1 Hypanus sabinus
GCTATATTGTAAGCTCTCGCCTCCCTTTAGAATACTCCTTCATCTTTGGGATGTGCCATCTGAGTTGTCCAGAGAAAAACAAGCCATTGTTGTTCTCCTGTCATCCCTGCTAGTGTCCCCTTGCAATCAGCTCTGGCCAGCTCCTCTCTCATGCATCTGTAATTCCCTTTACTCCACTGTAATACCGGTTCATCTAACTTTATCTTCTCTCTCTCTAACTTTAGGATGAATTCTATCATATAATTATCACAATTCCTAAAGGTTCCTTTACCTTAAGCCCCCTAATCAAATGTGGTTCTTTACACAACACCCAATCCAGAAGTGCCTTTCCCCTAGTAGGCTCAACCACAAGCTGCTCTAAAAGCCATGTTGTAGGCATTCTACAACTTGCCTGTCTTGGGATCCAGCACCAACCCGACTTTTCCAATCTACCTGCATATTGAAATTCCTCATGACGATCATACCATTGCCCTCTTTACATCTTTTCTATCTTCTGTTGTAATTTGTACATCACTTCCTGGCTACTATTTGGAGCTCTGCATGCAACTCCTGGCAGGGTCTTTTTAACCTTGCAGTTTCTTTATTCTACCCACAAGGACCCTAGATCTTCCAATCTCATGTTACCTCTTAAGGTTTGATTTCAATTTTTACCAATATAGCCACCCCACCACCTCTGGCCAATTGCCTGTCCTTTCAATACAAGATGTATCCTTAGAGGTTAAGTTCCCAACAATGACCTTTTTTCAGCCATGACTCAATGATGCCCAGAATGTTGTACCTGCCAGTCTCTAATTGTGCTATCTTATTCTGGATACTTTATAACACTTTAAATTCTGTGTTCATCACCCCTATCGCCCCAATCTTCCACTTTAATTCATCCACCTGACTGCAATTTTGCCCTGTCATCTGCCTATCTTTCCTCACAGTGTCACTACATACAGCAACTATTTGCATACCAACTGCCCCATCCTCAGTCCTCTTATTCCAGCTCCTATCCCCCTACCAAATTAATTTAAACCGTCCCCAACAGATCTAGCAAACCTGCACACAAGGCTATTGGTCTACCTTGGGTTCAGGTGTAACCCATCCTTTTTGTACATGTCTTAGCTTCTCCAGAAGAGATCCCAATGATCCAGAAATCTAAAACCCTGCCCCCTGCACCAATTCTTCAGCTGCCCTTTCACCTGCTGAATCATCCTATTCTTACCCTCAGTGGCACATGTCACAGGCATCAATCCAGATATTGCTACTCTGGAGGTCCTGCTATTCTGCTTTCTAGCTCACTTCCTATTCCCTCTTCAGGACCTCCTCCCTTATCCTATCTATGTCATTCACACCGATATGTACCATGACTTCTGGCTGTTCACTCTCTCCTTTTAGAATGCTGTGGACCTGATCTGAGACATCCTTGACCCTGGCATCTGGGAGACAATATACTATCTGGGTATCTTTGTTACATCTTGTCTGCTCTCTTAACTATAGAATTCCCTATCATTGTTGCACTCTCTCTTCCCTTCTGAGCTACAGAGACAGATCAGTTCCAGAGACCGGTTTCTGCAGTATCTCCATTACAGGTCGCTCTAGCTCCAACAGTGTCCAAAGCAGTGTACTTATTATTGAGGGGATTGGCCACAGGGGCACTCTACACTGGTTGGCTGTTCCACTTACCTCTCCTGACAGTCAGGCAGGTACCTGTCTCATGCAACTTAGGGGTGAATACCTCCTTCTTGCTCCTATATATCACCTCCTCATTCTCTCATAAGAGCTGAAGGTAAATTAACTGCAACTTCAGGTCCTTAACATGGTCTCTAAGGAGCTGCAGCTCAGTGCACTTTGTGCAGATATAGATATCTATCAGGGAGCCGAAAGTCTCTCAAAGTTCCCACATCTCACATAAGGAACATAGCCACTAACCCTGGACATATTCTCAGTTCACTAGCTCTGTACCCACAAAAACTTACTAGAAACTTACTTACAAACTCTGCCTGTGCTCGCTCAACCCTTTTGAGTCAAAACTGGACCACTCTAACACTGCCCCACTCCAACAATGGCTGCTCCAGTTACAACTCCTTTCTTTTTATTAGTGCAAATAAGACTCACTCCCAATGAAACTTGCAGTTTTCAAATAGCACCCGTCCTGCAAGATGTCACATTCTCACTCACTACTTCAAACAATGACTCACCGCTGACAAGCTTTGCAGTTTCCAAAATGCTCCTGCTTTGCAAGATGTTGCACTCTCACTCACTACTTCAAACAAGAACTCCCTCCTGATGAGACTTGCAAGTTTCAAATGGCTCCCACCCTGCGAGAGAAAGAGAGAGAGAGAGAGGGAGAGAGAGAGAGAGAGAGAGAGAGAGAGAGAGAGAGAGAGAGAGAGAGAGAGAGAGAGAGAGAGGGGGGGGGGGAGAAAGAGAGGGGAAGAGAGAGAGGGAAAGGGAGAGAGGGAGAGAGACAGAGAGACTAGAGACAGGGAGAGAGAGAGAGACAGAGAGGGCAAGAGGGAGAGAGAGATAGATAGACAGACAGAACAAGAGAGAGGGAGAGAGGGAGGGAGGGAGGGAGGGGGAGAGAGAGAGAGAAAGAGAAAAAAAGAGAGAGCGCGCGCACTCAACTATTGGCTCCAGCAGAAAATCTCTGAAGTTTATTGATAATGGCCGGGGTCATTCATCTTGTAAAGACACTGCCCAGAAGAAAACAATGGCAAACCACTTCTGCAGAAAAATTTGCCAAGACAATCATGGCCATGGAAAGACCATGATCGCCTACATTAGTGGTTGCCAACCGGTCGATCACAATCGACTGATCGATCTTTGAGACTTTCCCAGTAGATCCCAGAAAAAAAAAGAAAAATGCGCACCGGCCAGAAAAGACTGGAAGCAAGACCCTGCAACCCGGAAACAACCTCTCCCCACAAACAGCTCTCCGCAGTGGGAGCACCACTACATCACCATTATCCTAATCTGCATCAACCTATCTTTATAATGCTCGCATTACAACACTTCTCCCCCTTTAAATTCCAACATTCCCCAAATGTAAAAGAACTGGGAAACAGAAAACAGTGGTGTCATTAGCTTGCGTACCTCTGAAACTTATACTAGTGCCTCAGTAACACTTTACCAATACAAAACACCTGAAAAACGTGGCAGATTCAGCATCCAGTCTAACAAAGGAAACTGTCCATTCAACTATTCAGTCTGTCAGGAGGTTTGCGAGGGTGCTGTGCTGCACAGATGAAAATTGATTTGTGAAATCAATTGAATAGATTTCACAGATGAAAATCTAAGTACAGGAGCTGTCTTACTGACAGACACCTCACAGTCTGTCTCAGACTGGCTGTCTGTAGTTATGAGCCAAATTTCAGGGAAATTTAGAAGAAAGTATTCAGCCCCAGTCATCACACTGACTGGAACAGTCAACTTTTATTCGTTTATTTTTCGTGTTGAAATAAAATTAAATAATGAAACATAGAATTAAAGGTGTTGTAATGTAAGCATTATAAAAACAAGTAATACCAATTAAGATAATGGTAGCATAGCAACACTCCCGCTACGGAAAGCCACCTGCAAAGAGAGACTGCTTTCGGGGTTGCGGGACTCCACCTCTGGTACCTTCTGCCCGGCGCGCATGCGTGTGTTTAAATGATTTAGTAGGTCGATCTTGCCTTTCACTAAGGCTGAGGTAGGGGATCTTGGGCTTACAAAGGTTGGCGACCACTAGCCTACATCATATGATATGGTATATAATGATGGTGATGATTGCTCTTACATCTGGAAAAGTCAAGGGGTTTTGGTGAAAATGCTGCAACGGGATATTGACTTTGGCGATAAGCCATGGTCATAATGAGTGGATAAGCAGGCCCGATGTTCTGAATGGCCTACTGCTGTTTCTATTTACAATGTTTCTAATTTGGAGCATTCATTAAGATTGGCTTTGATGTAGACTCATTGGTTAATATCATATCTTGCACACCACTATGAAGGAAACAAAAGATGGAGACGAACTTTTGTGGGCAGCCTCATTTGAGGAAACACTTCTAACGGATGAAGTTAAGGGTTTCAGTGAGGCTGAGAAGGTCGGGTTTAGCTGCTGACGCTGCCCTTTCAGAGTTGCCTGTAACGTGAGCAGAATGCACATTGTGATTCAGAGAGCCGTTCTTCTGCCATTGGAACAAGGTGGTTGTGAAGGATGCCATTAATGACTTTCACTCTGGCAGGAAACAGCGATTGGATTTGGAATTGGTGTTCATGGTTTATTACAGTGGTCCCCAACCACGGGACTGCGGACCGGTACCAGGCCGCAAAGCTTGTGCTACCGGGCTGCGAGGAAACGATATGATTTGCTGAAATGTAACGATATGAGTCAGCTACACCTTTCCTCATTCCGGCACGCCCACTGTTGAACTGAACGCACGCGAGGTCATCAGTCGCCTAAGCACAGTGACACACTTGCGCCAGGGATCACTGGTTGGCCTCGTGCGGCCGGCGGGAAGTGCCGTTGCTACTGGCCTGGAGCACGAACAGATGGGCGCCGCCTCTAAACCCGTTTAGCACACTGAATGTTCATGGGGAACCCGGTGCTAAAGTATTCGCAGACGACCTCATTCGGGCTCAGGGTTTCGTAAGTAGCACAGCAGCTTCCTATCTGCGATTTACTGAAAGTCATCCCTTGAGCCAAACCCTTTTTCCGCCGCTCTCTCTGGACTATGACCACTACGACCCTGGTACGTGGACCTCCGGCCCTTACCTTGTCCTCTTACTGGTGTATTGCATTGATTTTATATTTTCATACGAGGAAAATATGCACTGTGTGTTTAATATCTAAATGTTACTTAAAATGTTATGATGCTATTGACTTATAAGTGAGTTATAATTGACTTATAACCATATTCATGCAAGGAAAATATGTGTTGTGTGTTTAATATTAAATTCGTTAGATAAACCCTTTTAGAAACGAAATTGAGTGTAATAGCCACTTATAAGTGACTTATAGTTGACTTATCACCTATATTCCGGTCGTGATTAACACCCCCCCCCCCCCCAGTCGGCCGGTCCGCAAAAATATTGTCAATATTAAACCAGTCCATGGTGCAAAAAAGGTTGGTGACCTCTGGTTTATTACAGCAACATCTACCGACAAACGGTGAAAAATTACCTCTGCATGGCATCCATACAAATTACTTCAAGACATTAGTACAAGGGAAAAGCAATAACAGCATGCAGAATATATTGTTACAGTTACAGAGAAAGTGCAGTGTCAGTAGACAATAGGTGAAAGGTCAATAATTAGGTAGATTGTGAGGTCAAGAGTCCAAATGTTTCCGTTTATTATTAGAGAATATATACAGTATACAACCTGAAATTCTTATTCTTCTCAGACATCCATGAAAAACAGAAGTGCCCCAAAAGAATGAACAACAGAAAAACATTAGAACCTCCCCCTCCCCCTCTCTCACTTCAGTAGAATGCGTTAGTGCCCACCACCCACCCAGCAACAGCAAAGCACTCAAAGAGAGACCACGATCTGCAGTCAACAAAAACCATTGTTTATCCCGACAGCTCGACATGCCATAGGCTCATAGGCTCTCTCTCTCTCTCTCTCTCTCTCTCTCTCACTAACAGAGGACTGAGAGATGCCACCCATTTCACAGTGAAACAGGAGACCAGCAAACAGTAATCGTTATGATGTTACAGTCACTTTTTATTCCAGAGTTTTCAACTCGAGAATCGGCAGCAAACTCTCCACCCCAAGATTACCCATACAAGAGGTCCATTCAAGAGTCTTATAACAGTAGGGTAGAAAGACCTCTCTTTATCGACCACAGATTGGGTGGTTTCCTTTCCTGAACTTGGACATTATTCTGGTACCTCTGAGGTTACCTGAACATCCACATCTTCCCAAGTATGGCCACGAAGGTGTGGATTTGTGACTGAACCTCGTCACCAGCATGTTTTGGAGTTTTTCTCCTCTGAAGAAAAACCGCTGACAGCAAGGACATAACCAGATAAAATTCCATAGATTCTGTGGGTGTTGTGGTGGAATGATTGGGAATTGTTCTGTCCCTGTCCCACCCATGCATGAAATGCCTTGAAGGAATGTTATAGTGGAAGGGTGGAAATGGGTTTTATGTGGGACTCTCTTACTTTGACCTACTGATTAATACCTTTCAACTGATAAGAAATCCTCTCTTTTTTTATGTAATGCTGTTTGCTTAAGATTTCAGAGTCAGTGTGACATTTCCATGGAAACAGGCGTTTGTGCCCAACCAGGTAGCTATACCCATTTCATTTCTCACACATTCTCATTATATTCACCTCCACACCACACTGTCACACCACCTCCACCAATCTACCAGTCACCAACATGCTGCAGGCAATGTACAGTGGCCAATTAACCTACCAACTCACATCTCTTTGGGGGCAGGGGAATGCTAGAGTACCCTGAAGACATTGAAGGCTCAACTTGCACTGTACCGCTGCCACAAAACAACCCACTTCGTGTCATCTAAGACAGTGGTATTAAACATGATTCTGATTCTGAGGATTACACCTCAGAGGCCAGCAACTTCTTCCCTATTGCCCACCTGAACGATCCTAACACCACCTCCAACTTATGCATTTTTTTCTCTCTCTATCTCAATCTTACACTGGTTTTGTTATATTTAATCCGTGGTTTATTTTGTGCATGGGTAATTTAAGTTTATGCTAACTTGTGTTCCTTACCTGTGACGACAACCAGAAGGCTGAACCTTGAACTTGAAACCTGTGTGGTCAGAGGGACCAAGTATAAACTCCACGTACGCAGTAGCAGAAGTCAGAATTGACCTGGACTTTCTGGCACTGTGAGAGAGCAGCTCCACCAACTGTGTCACTGTACCACTCATTAAATCAAAGTGATTCATAGCTGCAAACTGCTTTTTCTATTCATACATACATGCTGTGAGAAATTATGAAATTGAAGGGTAATCGTTATCACTGCTATATGACTCACCTAGAAATTGTAATATCTGAACAACTTCAGTTAATCTGATTTTGAAAAAGCAAGACTGATTGCTTTCTATAACCTCAGGGAGACCTAGGAATGCAGGCAGACATTTGCTTGATAGTGGTGATGCAGGTAGACAGGGCGGTGAAGAAGACGTCTAGCATGTTTGCCTTAATGAATTGGGACATTATGTTATGGCTATTCAAGACGCTGGTAAGGCCACTTCTGGGGCGTTTCTGGACAACCTGCTATAGGGAGGATGTCTTTAAACTCGAATATATATTTATGAGCTTGTTACTGGGACTGGAAGGATGGTGAGGCCGGTCAGGGGAAAGGAATTTTTTTCCCTTGAGCATAGGATGCTGACCGGTGACCATATAGATTCTCACAAAACCACAAGGGGTATAGATAAGGTGGCTAGCCAATGTCTCTTCCACAGGACAGAGTAGTCCAATATTAGATGGCATAGGCATAAGGCAGAAGGGGAAAAATTTGAAAAGGACAAGGGGAAAATTTTTCACATGGGAAGTGGTGAGCCTATGCAATGAGCTGCCAGAGGATGTAGTAGAGGCAGGTAAATTACTACTAAAGGCATTTGGAAAGTTACGTGAATAGGAAAGGTTTAGATGGATATGGGCCAAATGGGATTTGATCAGTTAGACAACTTGATGAGCATGCCCGAGCCGTGTGCTGTACGTCTCTGTAACTTCATGACTTGAGTCTCAAGACTGTTTGGTTTAACTGAGTGCAGAGGGGTTTGGGTTTAGTATCCTTGCAACGCCTTGTCAAGGCTGCTGGTGCCCCCATGCATTTGCTTGCACAAGTGTGCTGACACGCAGCACTTCATTGTTCACTGGCTGTGGCCAAATGCAAAGCTGATGCTTTGAGCCAAATTTTTTAAATGGAGTTCTCTAGACGGTACACTTGTGGAATTCAAAACATGTCATGCGGAGCAAAGCTCGTATTCCACAAGCTTCAGAAAGATAATCATTATTGCCACTCGCCTACCTTTCTTCAACAATGAAATAATGTACCAACAAATTGCCTGTTCTATAGAATGATAGCAAACGATTGTCTGAAAAATATTTTGCACAATCACTCTCTTGCCCAGCCCTAGTTTGCCTTTTCATTGACATTAGGTGTTGGTACAAAGGTGAAAGATTTATGAACATTTGAATAATTTTGAAGGACACACCTTCAATTAATGCCTGGTATAATGCTGAACCACACATTAGCACAACTCCAGTGTACCAAGTAAGTGACCGCACCTGGACCAGCCAAGTAACTTTCCTTACAGCGTTACTGACTTTGCAGCAGATACCATGTCATCTTCAGCTGGATCAAGCAGTCCCATACCGTCTGGAGGGAGTGTGTGTACATCACTTCCAGAACTCTTGATGTTAGGTGAATTTGTGAGTAATATTATTTTGTTCCATTGCACTTAAGGACAGCATTTTTATATGTACATATTTTGAATTACAGTGGGATTCTAATACAGGTATGTCATACTTGCTATGGGTGGCTGAAAAAAAGAGACAGTAATGTGTTAGAGAAAGAGCAAAATAGAAGCTTTGAGATTAAAAAAGAGCACAGACAGAGGGGCACAAGAACAGAGTGGATGGATAGTGGATTTATGATTATATTTGCAAGATGGTATCTTGATGAAGGAGTAGAGAACAGGAGACTGAACCTTATCAAGGGCCATAAGGAAAAACAAATCGCTCACTGGAATTCAGTAAAGAGGCTGTCAGGACTTCTCTTAATGATACATAAAGAAAATTAGCCTGTGCTCCTGTACCTGTTGGGTGAAGAATATTTTGCATGGAATCCCCTCAGTTAGAATGAGGAATGGACAAGACTACAGATAGGCAGCAGCCATCACTATGGTAGAGATTGACCAGAAGGACAATGAATGAGGTGGATATCTCCCTACCCTTGGGATGGAGAATCCTTCTTGTTCTGGAATTTTCCCACCAGATTTACAAGTGCCACATGCAAGAACCAATGATGACTCTCTGTAGTTCTCTAGCATTCTGAAACATCCTGCTCTGTGTTTATTAACCATCTGTATATCTATTACGGAGGCTCCATATACCACTGCAGAAAAATTGCTTCTGTTCAGTGCCTGTTTCTTCACTTTCTGGTTATAGTAATTAACCATTCAGCTCAACATTACGCTTCAAAATGAGGCTTACAAAGGCGTGAAACTGTAACACACTCACGATGCTTGGGGCACTCATCGGGTCAGGTAGCATCTGTAGGGGACAATGAGCAATTGACATTTTGAACCGCGACCCTTCGTCTGGTGTGTCCCTTATTAGCACAACACCCGCCTTGTGCTGCTTTTTTCAATCTTTACCATAGTAACCTCTAATAAGAATAAGGGGGAAGTGAGGGAGATGAGGAAGGTAGATTAAGAACGGGTGCATTTTCAGCCTTGAAATTGAAATATGTTGTTAATAAGGCCATCTCTAAAACACCAAACTGTTGCAATAACCATAAACTTTGTTATCCCGCTGAAGGAAAAGTGAGATGTTTGTAGATTAACCCTTACAATGGCTGACAGAATGTTTCAGTAACTTCAACAGGACTGGCAGGAGACTGGGAGTAGGTCATGGGGAAGTAATACAAGAGGAACGTGTGAAACTCTAGAAGCTTGACATCTCCAATATTTAAGCATGAAACTGTTTTCTTAATGTCAGTCTTTTATTGTTTCTATGTAAAATGTTGCCCTTGGTTTAAGGATTTGAAATTTAAGTGACATTCAGCACAGGTAATTGTTCTTAAGTTTGGCCGACAGTATAGAATGGGTGTAGTCAATTAGAACTTGGTTATACATCATAACAGTGCAAATATAACTAGTATTGGGCAAACAATAGAAAGACAAATAATAATTACACAAACAAATGCATTATATGAAAATACAGGAGGCACAAGAGATTGGAAATTGAATAAGCAATCTGTTGGAGGAACTCGTTGGGTGATATAGCATCTGTGATGGGGGAAGGGGATTGTCTACATTTGGCTTGCTTGCTTACTACTACACGGCTGTCCCTGAGATAAAGAATGGTCTACCAATGGGCACCCCTACATAGGAATTAACTGCTGCTTTACTGCATTCAAAAGTCCAACGGACCTATATAACCAGTAAAGCTGGTTTCCTCTCTCCCCTCTCAATCATCTTGCTGCCTCCCCACCTCCCTCTCTCCACTTTTAATAATTGTTCTTTCTTACCAAACCAGTCTTAAGCGGTTTTTCTGCCACTCACTACAACACCGTGGAGCAGCTTAGTGACCTCACCAAGTGCTTTTTGTGTATTTTCCAACGATGGACAAAATTGAGTTATGGATGTCTGTAAAACTGGAAGCTGATCGTTAACTGGGATGGACTGTTAAAAGAACCTCATGGAAGTTAGAGCAGAGAGTAGGACATTTGCCAGCCAGGTCATGCTGGTCTTTAACCACAACTTCTGTAAACGGATCTAATCGCATTTACGCCCTCTTTCTATTTGCCTTCCAAGCCCTTTTCTTTAATCATCTATCAAGTGATTTGAAACTATTGATTTTTTTTTGCCTCAACTACTGATCTTTGTCCCACTTGGTGGCGCAATAATATCAGCGCTGGAATCAGGAGCGAAGGTTCCCGAGTTCGAATCCAAGTTAGATTGAGCGTCGAGCTAGCAACTTGGCCTCGAGAAAACAAGAATAGCTTGCTACAGAAACACTGTCATGATGGTGCCCCGATAACTCCACTGCCGAGTTAAGGGCCATTCTCCTTCTTCTTCTACTGATGTTGGAAATTAACTTCACAGACTCACTACTACTTAGAAGCAAAGCAAGCTTTCTATCGTGTATCAGTCACAATTGCATGGAGGCTTTAATTCCACTTCCCTGACAGCAGCCAGTGGGTTGGACATTAAAATGCTAAGGGCTGTCCACCTCTTCATGAAGAGGTCAATTGCACTCAGGTCAGAAGTGAAAAGAGGCTGAGAGATAAGGTGAATTCAAGCTGAGTAAAAGACTGACTGGAGTTAAAATGATTCGGTGCTGCTGCAGGGCTTCAACTGAAAATTTCGGCAATTCCTCTCCTCTCACAGATGCTGCTCATTTAACAGATCTTTTAAAAGATTGTTTGATGTCCCAGATTCCAGCATCTGCAGCTCTTCTGCCTGTACTGCACAGTGTCAAAAGACAAGGACAGCTCGGAGGTGAAATGGATAATTAAAGTGATGGGAGATTTACAGTCGTGTAGAGGATATAAGTGTTCAACATGGCAATCACTCATTTTATATGACTTCCCAAAATAGAGACCATGTTAGATCATATTTCAATAAGATGGCACCATTAAGTGGTAACTGTCTGTAGGCAGCTCCAATGGGAATATTCAGATATTCCCATTTAGGACTACTATGGGTGAGATCCACCATCACAGCTTTGAGTAAGCAACACTATTTTAAGATGTTTAAAAAAATCTATCGATATTCAAAATGCATGAATGTTGGATGGCAGACTCGGGTCACGAGTGCAGTAAATGGAAGTGGGAACGCTGTGCTAGTCTACAGGTATGACTGAAATGCAGAGGCTTTAGACTTCCACTCCTGACTATCCTGCTGCCAAGTCTCTGGGAAATAAAGCTGAAGACTTCAGAGCAAGATTGCTGTACCAGAAGGATATCGGGGACAGAAGCATGGCTCTCACCCTCAATTTCGGATGCAGTGCTGCAGTCCAATGGCTTCACCGTTCTCCACAGAGACTGGACGGCTCAGTCTTCTAAAGGCAAAAGAGATGGAGTCTGCTTCATGATTAACTCATCCTGGTGCATCCTGGTTACGGTGTACATTGAACCTCAGGCCAACGTTGGGCAGACACTGGAGGAAATGAGCAACTTGATCAGCAGGCACAAAACGTCCCTGTCATTGTGAGAGATTTCAACCAGGTCAGCTTGAAGGAGTTACTGAACAACTACCACCAACGTGTCACCTGTGGAGACAAAGGAGACAACGCACTTGGCCACTGTTTTGCCACCATCAAGTATGTTTACTATGACATCCCACGCCCAAACTTCGGCAAGTCTGATCTCCTAGCTGCACTTCCACTCCCAGCATATAGGCAGAGACTAATGACCCCAGTGCCAGTGGTGAGGACCCAGAAGATACGAGTCAAGGGAAGTGGAGCACTGCTTGCAGAAAAACTTTGAGTCAGTGGACTGCACAATATCCAGAGATTCATATTCAAGTCTGTGACAACTTCAAGACCTGTGTTGATGAGTGTGTGCCTTCAAGAACATACTGGACATGCCCAAAACAAAAACCGTGGATGAACCAGGAGATTCATAGTTTGCTGAGGGTTAGGTCTGTGGCATTCAAATACAAGGAATCCAGGTATGACCTATGGAAGGCTACTTTATGAGCAAAAAAAAAACATACCATTTGAGGTTAGAGATGGAACTGGATGCGCATCAGATCTGGCAGAGTTGGCAGGCTATTTCTTCCTACAAAGTGAGCCTATCCCTCATGTATGGCTGTGCTGCTTCACTCCCAGATGAGCTCAATGCCTTTTATGCTCGCTTTGAAAAGGAGAATAAAGCTAGACCTGTGTGAATCCTGGCAGAATCTGGTGACCCTGTGACCTCTGTCTTGGAGGTCAACGTCAGAACATCATTCAGGAGGGTTAACCCTCGCAAGGCATCGGGCTTTGATGGTGTACCTGGTCGGGCTCTGGAAGCCTGTGCCAACCAGCTGGCTGGAGCAGTAAAGGACATCTTCAATCTCGCACTGCTGCAGTCAGAGGTTCCCAGCTGTTTCAAAAGACCCGCAGAGAGTATGGTGAGCTGCCTCAATGATTATCTGTAGTGACATTCACAGCTACTGTGATGAAGTGTTTTGAGAGGTTGGTCATGGCCAGAATCAACTCCTGCATAAGCAAAGACCTGGAACTGCCTATCACCACAGTTGGTCTACAGCAGTTGCAATCTCACTGGCTCTTCACCTGGCCTTGGATCACCTGGACAATAGTAGTGTCCATGTCAGGCTTCTGTTGATAGATCACAAACAAGAGAAAATCTGCAGATGCCAGAAATCCAAGTAACACACACAAAATGCTGGAGGAACTCGGCAGGCCAGGCAGCGTCTACGGAAAAGGGTACAGTCAATGTTTCAGGCTAAGACCC
>NW_026781108.1:0-13123 GCF_030144855.1 Hypanus sabinus
ATAAACAACTGTACAAGCTGCTGGTGAGACCATGCTTGTGCACAGTTCTGCTTGTTCAGCCATAGGAAGGATGTCATTAAGCCGGAAAGTGTACACAAAAGATTTATGAGAATATTACAGGAACTGGAGGGTTTGAGGTATAAGGGGGGGAGTTGGATAGGCTGAGGTTTTTTGCCTGGAGCTTAGGAGAAGATTCATCATCATCATTATGTGCTGTGCCATATGATGTGGGTGATCATAGCCTTTCTGTGACCATGATTGGTTTTGGAAAAATTTGCTACAGAAATGTTTTGCCATTGCCTTCGTTTGGCCAGTGTCTTTACAAGATGTGTGACCCCAGCCAATAGCAATACTCTTCAGAGATTGTCTGCCTGGCGTCAGAGATCGCAAAAACAGAACTTGTGATGTGCACCAGCTGCTCATACGACCGTCCACCACCTGCTCCCACAGTTTCACGTGACCCTGATCGGGGGCTAAGCAGGTGCTACACCTTGCCCAAGGGTGACCTGCAGGCTAGCGGAGGGAAGGAGCACCACACGCCTCCTTTGGTAGAGACGTATCTCCACCCCACCACCCTAGGAGAAAATTAGCTTTATTTAAAGAGAAGAATAGCTTTATTTGTCACGTTTATATTGAAACATCAATACATACAGTGAAATGTATTGTTGTTTTTCTTCAAATCAAATCCGCAAGGACCTTGCTGGGCAAGTGTCACCATGTTTCAAATGTTCATTTATTATCAAATTCAAGTCAAGTCAAGTCAACTTTTATTGTCATTTCGACTATAACTGCTGTTACAGTGCATAGTAAAAATGAGACAAAGTTTTTCAGGACCGTGGTGTTACATGACACAGTACAAAAAACTAGATTGAACTATGTAATAAAAAAAACACAGAGAAAGCTATACTAGACTACAGACCTGCACTGGACTGCATAAAGTGCACAAAAACAGTGCAAGCATTAGAATAAATAATAAACAGGACAGTAGGGCAAGGTGTCAGTCCAGGCTTCGGGTATTGAGGAGTCTGATAGCTTGGGGGAAGAAACTGTTACATAGTCTGGTCGTGAGAGCCCGAGTGCTTTGGAGCCTTTTCCCAGACGGCAGGAGGGAGAAGAGATTGTATGAGGGGTGTATGGGGTCCTTCATAATGCTGTTTCCTTTGCGGATGCAGCGTGTAGTGTAAATATCCATGATGGCAGGAAGAGAGACCTCAGCCTACCTCACTATCCGCGGCACGGTCTCGCGATCCAAGATGGTGCAACTTCCGAACCAGGCAGTGATGCAGCTGCTCAGGATACTCTCAATACAACCCCTGTAGAAAGTGATGAGGATGTGGGGTAGGAGATGGACTTTCCTCAGCCTTCGCAAAAAGTAGAGACGCTGCTGGGCTTCCTTTGCTACGGAGCTGGTGTTGAAGAACCAGGTGAGATTCTCCGTCAGGTGAACACCAAGAAACTGCACAAATTTTGCATGCAGTACAGTATGCATCTCTGAGATTCGTCTTCTCCAGATAGTTTTGAAACAAAGTATACCATGGAAGTTATTCAAAGAGAAACATCAAACCACTCCCCCGCACAAAAAAAACACAAATCAGCAACAAGAGCATTAAACACTACTCCCCACTCAGAAAAACAAATCAGCATACGGCAAGAACAGCAAACCACAACCCCCCATCCCCACACACAAAAATGTACAAATCGCCAACATTGCATTCACACAACTCACTAACCCTAAACCTAACCATATGTTTTTGGAATGTGGGAGGAAACCAGAGTGCCACACAGACACAGGGAGAATGTGCAAACTCCTTACAGGCACTGGCAGGACTCGAACCCCCCGTGCTGTGAAACAACTGCACTACTGCTGATCTACTCTGTCACCCTACTGCTGAGAGGTGACATAACAGAGGTATAGAAAATCATGAGGGAATTAAATAAACTGCATGCTGACATGGTCTTTAGGACATAAAACTAGAAGGTGCAGGCTGAAGGTAAGAGAGGAAAGATTTAAAGTAGCCTGGGTGAGGGAGGGGATCAACTTTTTCAGCAAGAGGGTGGTGGCTATCTGGAACAAACTGTCAGAGAAACTGTGGAGTGGGGACAGATGCAATTTTTGAAAGACATTTGGGCAGGTACATGGATAGAGACCAAATACAAAGGCATCTTGGTCAGCACGGATGGATTGGGCTGAATGGCCTTTTTCCATGCTGTTGTTTATTGTGGGAAACCATGTGCTTTCGTCTTAAGCTTTGATTATTTCTGGGGTGTCACTTTTCCTTGCTGATTCAGGATATGGTTTCCAAATTTCAGATCAAAGGATATTTGCAGCTGAACTGATTGACTTGGACACCTGTCTCAGGGAAGTCAACTCATTTTGGGAGAATCTCTAAGAACAAAGCTGTTTTTTTAACAGGTTAAAAGAGGAATCCAATTGGTGATTCTACAAAAGCAAATGGGTTAGACACAAAGGAACCACTGAGTCCACAAAAAGGAAGCACACATTTTAATGACCCAAGTATTGACAGAGTAACTTCAGAAAGTTTATTTTTTGCAGAAAGGGATGTGAAACGTAGTTACAGCTAAAGGTTGTTAAGAATGGGGTTCAGTTGACACTTTATAAACTAATAGATTTTTGACAGTCAAGTATATTAAAGCTGGACCCAGGAATTTAAAGTTTACGATGTTGAAAGAAAATGGTGCCGAGTTGAGATCATGAGTCAGACTTAGTTGTGTTTGAAGTTGACAGAGTTGGTTTTGTGGATTGACGGGGAGTTAGAGGTCAGGTTGGGGTTTAGAGACAGGGATATGGGGGAATTGGAGGTCAGGCCTCTGCCTCATGTTCTGCATTCAAGTCCGGCAACGTGGACGTGTGACGAAGGACATCCACAGTCCAGGCCTCTGTTCAGCTCTTGAAAGCACATAATGTGGACGGGAAGCAAAGAATATCCGTGAGTATTGATATTGAGGTCCTATCATCAGCTACTCCAAGGGTCAAGATCGAAAATCAGAGCCCAAAGCCCAGAAGTCAAAGCCTGCTGGCAGAAACCCGGAGAATGGAGGCCAGGGGCCGGTCCCAGAGTTGGAGAACTGTCTGTGTGTGTGGTGGGCGGGAGCTAAGGGGCTTCTTTTGCTCTTTTGTTGCTGGTTGTGTTCTGTGTTGTTCTGCCAAGCATGCTGGACATGCCATGTTAGCAACACTTGTGAGCAGCACCCAGCACATCTCTGGGCTGTGTTGGTTGTTAATGCAAACGGCACGTGGAAGTGTATATTTCAATGTACATGCGATAACTAAATCTGAATTTGACTCTGTGACTCTAAATATACTACAGAGCATGACCCTGTGCTGAAATAAGAATCCCTGGACAAACTCTCTTTGTGAACTTCAGTTCAGAACGCTATTTGTTTGCCTTTATTGTTTGCAAGATTTGTTTTTTTCTCTCTGAACCTGCGATGTTTGACGGTCTTTTTTAATGGGTTCTTTTGGGTTTCTTTGTTTCATGCTAAGAGACGAATCTCAAGGTTGTATAATGTATACATCCTTTGATAATATTTGAGGTGGAGGTTGATAGATTTAGAGTTGCAGCACAGTAGCAGGCCATTCTGGCCTAACGAGCCCTTGCTGCCCAATTACACACACGTGGGCAGTTAAACTTTTAACCTGTTTGTCTTTGCCTGTGGCAGGAACTGAACCTGGGTCACTCAGGCTAAAACTGAGTTATGCTAGCCTCTATGCCGTCCTAATACAGGTTTGATCAAGATCGGTTCTTGATTAGCGAGGGCACCCAAAGGTTACGGGCTGAAGGCAGGAGACCGAGGTTGAGAGGGAAAACAAATCAGCAACAATCAAATATCTCACCAGTCTTGATGGGCCAAATGGATTCATTCTACTCCTATGCCTCGTGGGCTTATCTGGGCAGATTTGCGCTCGTTTATTGTCATATACACCTGGGTGCAATGAAATTTCTTACTTGTGTGAAGTTCAGAGAGTTAACAGTATATATGGTCACAATAAATACAAGCTGAAATACATTCACACTTGCGTGATTTGTACTTCTCTCTCTCTCTCTCTCTCTCTCTCTCGACTTTTTCTAAATAGGTTCTTTCGGGTTTCTTGTGGCTGCCTGTGAGGATTTCTCAAGGTTGTATCGTGTATACATACTTTGACAATAAATGTTCTTTAAACTTTGAAAACAAATCAGAGAACTGTTTAAGAGAGCACTGGGATTCCTCCTCCTGTTTTTGCTCGTTCCTGTTCCCAGGAGGTGACTGTTTACAGGTGGTGTTCTCCTGTCTCTACAATTCTCCATTACCTTTGTTTCACAAACAACACGGATGAGATAGCATCCTCTGTTTTAAATTGTTGCTATCTTGTTGCCAGTCCACGGTCTGTCTGGAGTTTCCCTTACGTTGTATTTCTGGTGCAGCCTGGGGCGGAACAAGACTGGAGAAAACTTGAAACCATTCCTCCTAAGGATGTCATCAGTGCCGGTGACCAAAGGCTTAGAGTCGTAGAATAATACAGCGTGGAGACAGCATCTTCTACTGTTGTTATCTGTGCATTATGAAGAACTTCTGTTCCCAGTGGGCAATGCAAGGGGCAAATCCGGAACCAGAAGCCATGACGGTTACCCCATTCCAGGTGAACCTTCTGCATACCATTCAGCTTATTCTAGTTCAGGGGGCCCAGCTTTTTTACGCCACGGACTCCTACCATTAACCAAGGTGTCCGTGGACCCCGGATTGGGAACCCCCGCAGCCGAGTTACTCATTGCCTTCTGTGTAAAGAAATTACCTCTCAGGTCTCTTTTAATTCCCTCCCCTCCTAACTTGTGTCCAGAGGAACTCAGCGGTATCTGTTGGAAGGATCTGAAAAATAAATTTTACTCATAATGAAATATGTAAAGAAAGAGAGTGCAAAACTCACTTGGTCAATACATTAGAAGTGGTAGAGGCAGGTTCGATTTTGTCATTTAAAGTAAAATTGGATAGGAATATGGACATGAAAGGAATGGAGGGTTATGGGCTGAGTGCAGGGCGGTGGAACTAGGTGAGAGTAAGTGATCGGCACGGACTAGAAGGGCCGAGATGGCCTGTTTCCGTGCTGTGATTGTTATATGGTTATTTGGTAGAGTTTATGCTAATGTTGTCACTCATGTGGCCCCTGGGGTGATATACCCTCTAGCTGCCTGAGGGGCAATGATAAACCCTACAGCAGCACTGACTGTGGAGGGGGGAGAAGGGCAATATAAAGAGGAAAGGAGAAGCAATTGGACAGGTGATTGGTGGAGTGAGGAGGGGCGAAGGTTGCTAGTTAGATCGAGCCAAGGGAGGGAAGGTGGGGGACCGAGAGGTGAGTGCAGACAAGTAAAACAAAGACAGATGGAGCTATTCAGGGGAAGGAGAGGAGGAACGTGCAGACAGAATCTGGAATGCAGTTAGCAACGACACAAAAACATACCAGAGTGGATAGCGTAATGCTTTACAGTGGCCAGCTGTTCAGCCGAGGTTTAATTCCTGCCGCTGTCTGCAAGGAGTTTTCAAGTTCTCCCCATGACCACATGGGTTTCCTTTGGATCATGGTCCACGGACCCCTTGTTTAATTGTATTGGTCCAGGGCATGAAAAGGGTTTGGAACCACTGCTCTGGTTTCCTCCCACAGTCCAAAGGTACACGGTTAGGGTTAGTCAACTGTGAACATGCTATACAGCTGCCATAAACTGTGGGCTGCCCCCAGCACAAACTGCACTGGATTGATTTGACGCAAAACAGTGAATTTCACTGTATATTTCAAAGTACACGTGACAAGTAAAGCTAACTAGTATCGGAAAAAAAGTGGCGTTGAGGTATGTCTGAAAGCAGCGATAGATTTAGGGGGAGAATTCGAGTAACAAAAGGGTTAGGCAATTAAAAGGGATAATTGGAAGGACAAACCAGGAGGAGAGAAGGCACTTGAGGTGTCGGGGTTGAATGGGAGAACAGTGGAATTGGGGATAAAGGGATTTGAGAAGAGAGGTTTGGAAGGGACAGAATCCCAAAGTTGTGGAGCCCCGGAGGGGAGAGAGCCACTCCTCAGAACCCCTCCACACACTTACCAACAGTCAGGAATCTGAATATGTTCCTGGTTCAAGTATGAGCTGGAGTCAAGAAGTGTTTGAGGTGTTGCACTTTGAGAAGATAAGCCGGGGTAGGACTTACAGGGCGAAAGGCAGGGCAGGGAGGAGTGCAGTGCAAAAGAGTGATCTGGGAATCATTCCTTGAAAGTGGTGTTACAGGTTATAAAGACAGCTTTTGGCACATTGACCTTCGTAACTCAAAGCACGAAGTATAGGAGTTGGGATGTTATGTTGAGGTTGTATAAGATGCTGATGAGGCCTAATTTGGACTATTGTGTGCAGTTTTGATCACCTGCCTACGGGAAGGATGTAAACAAGGTTGAGAGAAAACAAGGCAGAGAAAACTTACAAGGGTGTTGCCGAGTCTGGAGGACCTGAGTTACAGGGAAAGATCGAATGAGTTAGGACATCATTCCACAGAACAGAAAAGATCGAGGGGAGATTTGATAGAGTTATACAAAATTATACGTGGTATAGATAGGGTAAATGCAAGCAGGCTTTTTCCACTAAGGTTGAGTAAGACTGGAATTAAAAGTCGTGGGCTAAGACTAAAAGGTGAAATGTTTAAGGGGAACATGGGGGGGTCTTCTTCACTCAGAGGGTGGGAGAGTGTAGAATGAGCAGCCAACAGAAGTGATTGATGCGGGTTCGATTTCAATATTTCAGGGAAATTTAGATAGGTGCTTGGATGGGATGGGTATGGAGGGCTATGGATTGGATGCAGGATGATAGAACGAGGCAGATTAATGGTTCAGCACAGATTAGATGGGACGAATGGGCCAGTTTCTGTGTCACTGTGTTTTATGACACTGTGGCTCCAAGAGTTCCCAAGGCAGAATAGTGGAGCACTTGGCTGCCAGCCCTCCCCCACACCGGTGGGATCAGTGGTGATCCCACACTGTGCACGGGCAGCTCCATTCCCCATCACTCATTTTCACACAGTTCCCAGGCACAGATCCAGTCTCCTGTTTCAGAAGCCAGACACAAAGCATCCGAGCCTTGCTCATTACATCACTCAAATGTCCCCAGCTACATTCCAGCCCGGGAGTACGTTCTCAGTCTCCATTAACCCCATGTATGCCGCAGTTGTCAGTGCAGCTCTCTCAGTACTGTATTCACTCACCCTGCCTAACAATTGTGATATATCCACCCTGAATCACAAACTCCATCAGCTTCTGCTGGCTATGGTGTTTCCCCTGCCCTTGCTCAAAGTTCAAATTAAATTTATTATCAAATATGCATATGTCTTCACATAATGTACAACCCTGAGATTCATTTTCTTGCAGTAGAGCAAAGAACTACAATAGAATCAATGAAAAACTACACAAAAACTGACAAACAACTGATTTCAAAAGAGGACAAACTGTGCAAATACAAAAACAATAACCAAATAAATAAATCCGTGAATATGAACTGTGGAGTCCTTGCAAGTAAGTCTACAGATCATGGAATCAGTTCCGTGTTGAGGTGAGTGAAGATATCCGTGCTGGTTCAGGAGCTGATAGCTGAAGAGCAATAACTGCTCCTGAAGCTGGTGGTGTGGGATTCTGCACTTCCCACAGCCCCGTTAACCCTGTATATCTCTGAACACCATGAATACTGGATCCCTCAGTTACATCCTGAAATTAGATTGTCTGGTTACTCTCATGTCTGTGTTAGCTTGCTCTGGTACCTCAGCTGCTACACACCACAGTCTTTATCATTAGCTGTGAGGTGTTTCAGACTCCCCGGAAGATGCGAACTAACTATGAAAGCCAACTTATAAATTGCAGAGGACTGTTAATAGCTTCTCTTATGTGCTCATGCCCCTGAAGAACACTGACTCATTAAAGATATAACACACATACAGTCAGAGTAAAGACCACGCAGGCACACATGCACCTGATACCTACGGGCAGCCATACAGAGAGTGCATTCACACACACCAACAAAGAGCACACAAAGGCATGCACAATGCACACAAAGAACACACATTCACGTGCACTTACAAAGAATGCACACAGACACATAAATACACGCATATGAAAACCATAAATTCGTGCGCACACATGTAAGGAATGCAAACATACACAAAAACAGAAATAACATACAGTCACACACACGTGTGCTTCAAAACACATGGTATCTTTAGAAAGAAATTTAATCTTATGAACTGCCCTAACTCTGCTTCTGTATCTCTCTCCTTCTCTCCCTCCCTCTCCTGTTCTCTCCCTCCTTCCTTTTCTCTCACTCCCTCCTCCCTTCTCTCACTCCTTCCCTCACTCTCTCCTTCTCTGCCTCCCTTTTCTCTCTCTCACTCTCTGCCTCCTGCTCTCAGTCCCTTTCTCTCTCTCTCTCTCTCTCTCTCTCTCTCTCTCTCTCTCTCTCTCTCTCCCTCTCCCTCTCCCTCTCCCTCTCCCTCTCCCTCTCCCTCTCCCTCTCCCTCTCCCTCTCCCTCTCCCTCTCCCTCTCCCTCTCCCTCTCCCTCTCCCTCTCTCTCTCTCTCTCTCTCTCTCTCTCTCTTCTCTCTCCCTCCCTCCCTCTTTCTCCCTCCTTGAGCCACTGCCCATTGTGGCCAGATTACACCAAACCTACAGACCCGAGAACTCCAGGGGTTTCAAGGCTGCCTGGTTCTGGCAGGTTTATCATTGATCGCAACCTCCCAGCCGGGAACACAATAACCACACTGTATCGATTCACCCAGACACTCATTTTATTGCCTTGTTCTCTAAATTAAATCACATTTTCAGTGGCAGCAGGGCAGAAATCCAATCGGTGAGTCTGAGTGGGGGAGGGGGATATGAAAGAGCTTTATTGCATCTGGCACTTCATTCTTATGCCTGAACACGGACACCACTGGGATTAGCCGGAGAGAGACACAGCTAAACTGAACACTAGGCAGGGTGAACATCCTGCATTTCAGTAGCCTCCTTTCCCATCCTTCAGCGGCCTCCACTCACACTTGTTTAAAACAGCGTACTTCCTATTGGGAAAGTTACTGGAGAGCTACCAAACTCAAACCGAGCCCTAAAATGCCTACAAATGTCGAGTGGGAACCGTTCTGACTGGATGCATCACGGCCTGGTTTGGAAACACCGATGCAAGAGGGCTGCAGAGAGTCGAGCCTGTCCCATCTGCCCTCCCCGCCACCGAAGGGCATCCGCAAGAAGCAACGTCTCCAGGAGGTGACGTCAATTATCCGTGACCCCCACCATCCAGGCGCAAAAATCTGCCGGAAGTTGTAAACTCAACCAGCGCCAACGTGGGCAATAGACTCCCCAGCATCAGGAGCCACGCCTCAAAAAGGCAGCGTGCTCAGTAAGGACCCTCGTCACCCAGGACTAGTCCTCTTCTCATTGCTACCATCGGAGAGGAGGTTCAGGAGCCTGAAGAAGCACACTCAGTGTTTTAGGAACAGCTTCTTCCCCTCTGCCATCAGGTTACTGAATGGACATTGAACCCATGAACACAACCTCACTACTTTTCTTTTTTTCTGCTCTCTTTTTGCATTACTTACTTAATTTATTTGTGTATAATATACACTGTATATATATATATAGTAATTTATTTCTTTATTACATATTACAAAGTACTGCGGCAGCAAATTTCACAACATATGCCGGTGATATTAAACCTGATTCAGGTCAAGCCCTCTTCACGACCCAGCCATCGGGAGACTGGAGGCCCGTACCCCAAGGTTCAACAACAGCTTCTCCCCCACTCGCATCACAGTCAAAGTTGAATTTATTGCCATCCGCACAAGCTCAGGTATGTATGTGTGTAATGAAAAACTGACCTGCAGCAGTATCGTCAGAAATTAGGTTCTTGAACCATTCTGTAAAGCTGCACACTACCTCTGACTGTATTGTTTTTAACCTCTCTCAGTCTTGCACTAGCATTATGTTTATTTTGTGTCATCATGTTCATGTTCTGTTTATTGTGCACAAAATTAATTATAATTTATGTTAATAAATCATACATAATTAAATAACTTATACATAATGTTATTACTGTGTTTTTATTTTTTTCTCAGTTCATGCTGGTAAAAAAGATGTAAAAAGACCAAGGTAACATGTCTGAACGGCTGGCATCCTGTCCAACTCACCTCAATAAAATGCAAATACTTTGAGAGGCTGCTCGAGGACTACATCTGCAGCTTGCTACCCCCTACAGTTTGCTACCCCCTACAGTTTGCCACCCCCTACAGTTTGCCACCCCCTACAGTTTGCCTACCAACACAACCGATTGGCAGATGACACAATAGCTACTGCTCTACATACCATCCTTACACATCTGGAGAAGAGGGATGCTTATGTGAGAATGCTGTTCTTGGACTCCAGCATTCAACACCATAACTCCATCCAGGCTCAACAAGAAGCTCAGAGACCTTGGCCTTTTCCCTGCCTTGTGCAGCTGGATCCCGGACTTCCTGTCAGATCGCCAGCAGGTGGTAAGAGTGGGCTCCCTCACCTCTGCCCCTCTGACCCTCAACACAGGTGCCCCTCAGGGCTGTGTCCTAAGCCCCCTCCTTTACTCTCTGTATACCCATGACTGTGGCACCGCCCACAGCTCCAATCTGCTAATTAAATTTGCTGACCCAAAATGTCGACTGTACTTCTTCCTATAGACGCTGCCTTGCCTGCTGTGTTCCACCAGCATTTTGTGTGTGTTGCTTGAATTTTCAATGTCTGCAGATTTTCTCGTGTTTGCGTTTTTAAAGATACTACATTGATTGGCTTTATCTCAAATAATAATGAGGCAGCTTACAGCAGTGTCAAGAAAACAACCTCTCCCTCATGTTGCAGAAACAAAGGAGCTGGTTGCACCACCTTGGGTAGTAGCCTACAAAGTACCCAGTGGTGTCTCAGAAAGGCAGTGTCCATTATTAAGGATCTCCACCACCCAGGACATTCCCTTTTCTCACTGTTACCATCAGGTAGGAGGTACAGAAGCCTGAAGGCACACACTCAGAAATTCAGGATCAGCTGCTTCCCCTCCACCATCTGATTCCTAAATGGCCATTGAATCTTTGGACACTGCCTCACTTTTTTTTAATATACAGTATTTCTGTTTTTGCACGTTTTTAAAAATCTATTCAATATACATAATTGATATACTTGTTTATTTATTATTATTCTTACTTCATTTTATTTATTATTATTTTTTTCTCTGCTAGATCATGTATTGCATTGACCTGCTGTTGCTAAGTTAACAAATTTCACGTCACATGCCGGTGATAATAAACCTGATTCTGATTGGATTCTGTTTGTGAACTACAGGAGGAATGGAGACAGGCTAACCCTTATTGACATCACTGGATTTGGGGTTGAGAGGGCGAACAGCTTCAAGTTCTTCAGCATCCACGTCACTGAGGACCACACGTGGTCTGTACACACCAGCTGTGTGGTGAAAAGGGTATAACAGCGCCTCTTTCACCTCAGACGGTTGAGGGAGTTTGGTATGGGCCCCCAGATCCTAAGAACATTCTACAGGGGCAGAATTGAGTGCCTCCTGACAGGCTACATCACTGCCTGGTATGGGAACTGTACCTCCCTCAATCGCAGGATTCTGCAGAGAGTGGTGTGGACAGCCCAGCGCATCTGTAGTCGTGAACTTCCCACTATTCGGGACATTTACAAAGACAGGTGTGTAAAAAGGATCACTGGGGACCCGAGTCACCCCAACCACAATCCATTCCAGCTGCTGCCATCCGGGAAACGGTACCACAGCGTAAAAATCAGGGCCAACAGGCTCCAGGACAGCTTCTTCCACCAGGCCATCAGACTGATTAATTCACGCTGATTTAATTGTATTTCTGTGTTATATTGACTGTCTTGTTATACATACAGTACTATTTATTACAAATGACTGTAAATTGCACTTTTAGAAGGAGAAGTAACGTAAAGATGTTTACTCCTCGTGTATGTGAAGGATGTAAGAAATAAAGCCAATTCAATTCAATAAAACTTGACAGCTAGTCCAGCCACTGCTAATTTAACTATTATATGTAATATATATTAAATATATCATATACTTATATAAATAGTTCACAAATTTCACAACGAATGCCAATAATATTAAGTCTGATTCTGACACCCTGCAGAGCCAGAGACTCAGATTTAACTCCGAGCAGGGTTCTCAGGGTTCATACATTCTCCCTGTAACCATGGGGATTTCAGTCAGGAGCTCTGGTTTCTTCCCACTTCCAAACTGGTGTGGGTTTAATCTGGGGAGAGCTGATGAGAATGGGGGGGGGGAATGATGTAATGGGTGATCTACTCAGTTGACTGAAGGGCCTGTTCCATGCTGTATCTCCCTATGGCTCAGAGAGAGGTGGAGGGGAGTAAGAGAGAATAGAAGTGTGGCGGTGGGGGGGGGGGAGGGAGACAGACAGACAAAGAGAGAGGGAGAAAGGGGGGCCGAGAGAGTGAGAGAGACAGAGACTAAGAGTGTCAGAGTGAGCAGGAGAGTGACCGAGAGAGTAAGTGACAGAGAATGTTTGTGAGAGATGCACAGATAGAGACAGGGGAAGGGACTAGAGGGGAAGAGACAGAGTGGCTTAAGAAAAATTAAATCAGGTTGCTGCAATAATTCACAAGGAACTTAACAATTAAAGGATCATCAGATGTTAAAGTAACAGCTTTTTGAAATGGGACAGTTTGTCCATAAAATAATTTACTGTTACAAACGAAAACTGGGAAACTCCAACAGAGTTTTGTAACCCATTGGGACATAGAAATGTTAGCTGGAGGGTAATAGGAATTCATTAAAATGCAGATACATTTCCTGGGTCTTAGTGCAAAGTGTGTGATTACAACCTACAGAGAACAATGGATAAAGGTGAAAGGAATAATGAGAAGGGCTTGGTAAACAGCAGAGATGGAGATGGAGTCAGAACAGTCAATAAAGAGCTGTCCTTGCACAACTTGTGTGAAAGAGCAATTGTCTCAGTCAAAGGATCATGACACGCTTCATCAAGTAGACACAGGGTGTGGAGAAAGGAGGGAGGGGCCAGAGGAGTGTTTGAAATG
>NW_026781109.1:0-13070 GCF_030144855.1 Hypanus sabinus
CCTGTTTTCGCAATACAAAGAGGATTTTTGCTTTCATGAAAATTTTTCCCATATAAGTTAATGGTTCTTCACTTTATGCCATTTCAGCTTAAGAAGGGTTTCTATCTTTGTAGCGGGAGGGGGAACACCTGCAACACTAAACGGAAAAACATTCCTCTGGACCACGGTGCACAACACAGTACATATAACTCACACACAACACATGAAGTAATATTACCACAAATAAATTAACAAATAATTGCATTTATGACACAAGTTTTAAAAAGTGAACAGTATAATGCACTGCTATTTCACACGTGATGAGACCAGCTTGGTAGCAGTCTCACCACCTGAGGGGTAAGAAGCTATTTCCCATCCTAACAGTCCCTGTCCTAATGCTACGGAACCTCCTGCCTGATGGTTGGGGGGGGGGGGGGTCAAACAGATTGCTGGACGGCTGAGAAGGATTATTGGCAATGCTAAGGGCCCTTGGCAACAGTCTGGATCCTGAGCAGCAATCCAGATAAACATCTCTTATGGTGGAAGAAAGACCCCGATGATAGTAACGAGAAGAGGGCATGAAGTAGGTAGTGAGGGTCCTAAATGATGGATGGCACCTTTTTGAGGCATCACCTCAGTTGGGGAAGGTGGGAGGGGTGACTAATGGCCACGATGAAGTTAGTTGAGTTTACAACCCTGCGCAGTGGCTCCTCCATACCAGGCGGAGATGCAACCAGCCAGAACGATGTACCAGATCTCCTCCAACTCCTCATGAAATATGGCCACTGGCGTGCCCTTGACTGTGTGCTGACATTAATGAGGACAACTTTACTTTCACTGCCTTACTACATCTGGGCACCTACTGGCAATGCTGGCATTTACTCACCATTGCAAATTGCCCCCCTTTACTGTGCCATTGGTGGTAGGACCATCTCTGGTCTGCCAAGCATATTGCAGTTACACATCCTTCCGTCCACCATGCTGTGCCAACCTTTCAACCTACCTCAAGATCAATCTAATCCTTCCCCCCTACATAGCCCTCCATTTTTCTGTCATCCGTGTGCCTAGCTGAGGGTTTCTACCACTACCTCCACAGCATCTGCCTCTACCACCACCCCGGCAAGATGTTCCACACACTCACCACTCTCTGTGTAAAGAACTTATCTCAGACTCCCCCCCCCCCCCCCGATGCTTTCCTTCAATCACCTTAAATTGTGCCCTCCCACATTAGTCACTTCTGCCCTGGGATCTATCCACCCGATCTATACCTCAGATCACCTCGTACATCTGTATTAAGCCACCTCTCAGTCTCCTTTGCTCCAAAGAGAAAAAGCCTCAGTTCACTCAACCTATCCTCATAAATCATGCTCTCTAATCCGGCTGGTAAATCTCCTCTGCTACCCTCTCTAAAGCTTCTATGGTTACCGTTGGGTGCAGAGGCATCTTCCGCCTATAACCAAAATAACCTTATTTATAATAAAATATAATTTACAAGTGTAACACCCTGGTGAAGGTTTCACTGCTGACGTTGTAGGGTGCTTCATGTAACGGTCTTTCCGTAGAAGCAGTGTGTGGGTTACTGTGGGAAATAGGGGATGCTTGGGAATGTGGGCCATCCAATCAGGAGAGTGGAACGGGTGGTGGCTCTTTGTCTTTGGCGGGAGATGAAGATTGAAGATGCTGGAGAGAACCGGTTTTAGGATTCGAACTGGTGGGGAAACACGATTCGATGGAGCCAAGGCGCAGAGGTATATTAAGGATCGGTGACTGTGGGTTTTGGAAGATTTGAGCTCTGACCTGTGCACAATTGACTGTTTAATTATAATGAGCCCTTTTGTTTTCTTTACTAACTCTTCGGCTAAGTTAACGTTCACAAATATACATCCTTATACTTGAATGCAGTGTGCAATCTGTAATTTCATACTGACTGGGCGACATCATCCTTCCTGAGCTGGAGGCAGAGTCTAATTGCTGGGTCTAAATCCTGGCACTGCTCCCACCCCAGCCTCATCCGGACAGAGAGCAGTGGTTCAAGGTGGTCACCTCACAGCCACTTCCCAGCAGTGATCCGGGATGGTCCTTAAGGACCAGCAGTGGACGTGGACCAAGGAAGCAATGGGACCAATGAGATGGCAGAGGTGGCTAATCTCTGATCTCTGGAGACCCACCTGTTGAGTTTACGCAGGAGGACTTTGATCTGGTTGAAGTCAGGCCTCTCGAGGACATCCTCTGACCAACAGCGCTGCATCAACAGACTGATCTCCTCCAAGCTCGTGTCTGTGCTCGGGCGGAAGGGGGGCCGCTTGTGACCCTTCACCTTCTCGATAATTTCTGCCACATACGGGAACAGTTACCATATAGCAATGAGAAGGGTACTGGGGAGGGTGGGGGGAGAGTTGGAGAAAGGAACAGATGGTTTCAGTGTCGAGACAGGGAGGAGATTGGGAAGAGGTGTGGAAGGCAGTGCTGTTCTCACTCACAATCAGGGCCAGATCCAGAGAGAAGCTGTGCAGGAATTCCCACTGTCCCCATCGGTCCTGTCGCCAAGTGAGGGTCAGTGTGTGTGTGTGTGCGCGCGGTGTGTGTGTGTGCGTGCGGTGTGTGTGTGTGTGTGCGCGCGGTGTGTGTGTGCGCGGTGTGTGTGTGTGTGTGTGTGTGTGTGTGCGCGCGCGTGTGTGTGTGTGGTGTGTGTGTGCGCGCGGGTTGTGTGTGTGTGTGCGCGGTGTGTGTGTGCGTGCGGTGTGTGTGTGTGGTGTGTGTGTGTGCGCGCGTGTGTGTGTGTGTGGTGTGTGTGTGTGTGTGGTGTGTGTGTGTGTGTGGTGTGTGTGTGTGGTTGTGTGTGTGTGGTGTGTGTGTGCGCGCGGTGTGTGTGTGTGTGTGTGCGCGCGGTGTGTGTGTGGTGTGTGTGTGCGCAGCGCGCGTGTGTGTGTGTGTGTGGTGTGTGTGTGCGCGCGCGCGTGTGTGTGTGGTGTGTGTGTGTGGTGTGTGCGCGTGTGTGTGTGGTGTGTGTGTGTGTGTGTGCATGTGTGTGTGTGCGCGTGTGCGTGTGTGCGTGCGTGTGCCCCCCAGTGATAGTGAGTATTGCCGGTACGGATTAGAGTGTGTGGCACCTGTTTGCAGTGAAAGTCAGACACGTTCCAAGACAGATTGAAATAAACAAAGCATTTTAGAATACTTGCTGAAAAATTATGTATATTAATCTTTTTAAAATATCCAAAATGGCGGCGTGATGCAGCTTGCAGTGGCCACTCTGGAACTTAATAAACTTAAAATAATTAGACAATAATCTGAATCTGAAAATAGCAGCAGTTTAAATTAGTATTGTTACTGTAGCTATTTACTATCAAAATACCGATGTGTACACCAGGTCTGTGAGAATTTCAACATCAACCAACGTCATGTGATCTGAAGGCCATCCAGCGTGAGACGTTTCTTGCAAAAACATCTCCCTGCTCCCCGGTTGTAAAGAAACCATTTGTTGCTTCATAAAGATAATCATTATTTTTGTTTTTATTATGGGTTGGGTTTAAAGAATCAATGGGTACCTCATGCTGACAAAATTTTTACAAGTGCCATCTTGGGCACGTGTGCCATAGGTTCACCACCTCGGAGTTACAGACACTGAACCGAGGTTCTGAGATCCACCTGCTGCCTCCAGTGAAACTGCTGGCAGGATGGGTTACCTTGGCACCAAATCCTCCCAGTACAACTATCAATTTCTATTTAAGAATTATCCCAGGAATGAAAGGGTTAACATACAAGGAGCATTTGATGGCTCAAAGTCTGTATTCACTGGAGTTTGGAAGAATAATGGGGCTTTGGGTCTCATTGAAACCTACCAAACATTGATAGGCCTAGATAGAGTGGACATCGAGAGGATGCTTCCCATCGTTTTGGGGGGGGGGGGAGGTCTCGGATCAGAGGGTACAGCCTCAGAATAGAGAGGAGGAGGGATTCTTATAGCCAGAGGGTGGTGAATCTGTGGGATTTATTGCAATAGACAGCTGTGGATGCTAAGACATTGGGTATAATTAAAGCAGAGGTTGGTAGGCTCCTGATTAGTAAAGGTGTCAAAGGTTACAGGAAGAAGGCAGGAGAATGGGGTTGAGAGGGGTAATAGATCAGCAGTGATGGAATGAATGTGGGAAAGATTGAAGGGAAGAAAGCAAGAGGAAGGCAAAGACAAGTGATGATGGAGACAGCAGCCAGAGAACTGGAAATGGATACCAACGAATTGATCCACTTGACAGGAGTGTGTGGGCCGTGGCAGTCAAAGCTCAAACTGGGCATGGCACCTGATGTTGATGATGATGATGGAATGGTGGAGCGACTCGATGGGCTGAATGTACGAGTTCTGTTTCTAAATCTTATGGTCTTAAGATGGGTGAGCACTGACACCAGGACACCAAGAACGATTCCTCAGCTCAAGTGTGATTTTTCAGAAAACGGATGATCCCATTCTCTTATCGTTGACGGCGGGCTTACCTTTGGGACTCAGCTCCATGCTCTCGATGAAGAAGGGTCCCTTCCGGAGTCCGACCTCCTGCAGGATGATGCCGAAACTGTACACGTCTCCCTTCTGTGTTCCTGTGGGAGGGCTCTCCATCCGCAGGATCTCCGGGGCAGTCCACAGCTTCTCTGCCATAGGAAACAAGTTCAAGACAGTGAGGTAACCAGCCTTCCTCCGTGCTCACTCAAGTTACTTGAACAGAAGACCATGAGATAGAAAATTAGGCCATTCAGCTCAATCACGGTCAATTTGTTTTAGTCCCACTCTCCCACCTTCTCCCCATAACTCTTAACCCTGTCACCAATCAAGAAACTGTTGATCTCTGTTTTAAATCCACCCAATAACTTGGCCTCCACAGCCGCCTGTGGCAATGAATTCCACAGATTCACCACTCTGGCTGAAGAAATTCCTCCTCACCTCTGTTAATCTGAGGCTGTTCCCTCAGCCTGAGGCTCTCCTCCTGGTAGAAATGTGCTCTCACATCCATGCTAGTGGCCTTCCAGTATTCAGTAGATTTCCTCCCTTTCTTTTCCCCTTTAACTTTCAGAACTCCATTGAATATAGGCCCAGAGACATCAAATCATCTATCAAGTTTCTCGTTCTTGGGATCATTCTTCTGGACCTTCTCCAGGGCCAGCACATCTTTCCTTAGATACAGGGCCCGAGATTGCTCACAATATTCCAAATTTGCTGCTCTGCTTTTTTTTAAAAATGGGATATGGGCCTGGTAGATATTTCCTTATTTCAGAAGGCGGGTCAGAGCTGACGACATAGCCACGAGGGTCACCTCTAAATGGGAAGATCTCCCACCCTGCTACAGTGTCACAACAATCCTGGAAACAAACAGGTTAGGTAGCAACACACACACACACAAACACACACACTCACAAACACACTCACACACACACACTCACACAAACACACACACACAAACACACACACTCACACAACACACACACACACAAACACACACACTCACAAACACACTCACACACACACACTCACACAAACACACACACACACACAAACACACACACTCACATACACACTCACACACACACACACACTCACTCACAAACACACACACACAGAAACACACACACTCACAAACACACACACTCACATACACACACACACTCAGAAACACACACACACATACACACTCACACACACACACACACAGAAACACACACACTCACAAACACACACACTCACATACACACACACACACACTCACAAACACACTCACACACACACACTCACACAAACACACACACACTCACACAACACACACACACACAAACACACACACACACACACTCACACAAACACACACACACAAACACACACACTCACATACACACTCACACACACACACACTCACTCACAAACACACACACACACAAACACACACACTCAGAAACACACACACTCACAAACACACACACACACTCACAATCACACACACACACTCAAACACAAACACACACACACAATTGTGGCAGAACTCAGCGGGTCAGGCAGCATCTGTGGACGGAAATGGACAGACACAGTTTTAGGCCAAGACTTTTGTTTCTCTCCCCACAGCTGCTGCTTGTTTACTGGGTATTTCCGGCACATTGTTGGATTCCATTATCTGTTGACCCCCACCCACCTACCATCTCCTGACCGCTGCCGTTATTCCCACTCTCCCCTCCTTCCATTGCCTGATCACCTCTCCTTGCTGGGGTCCACCCAATACTTGTTTGCTCTTGCTGCAGCCCTAACCCAAATGTTGACCATCCACTCCGCTGACCTGCTGAGTTCACAGAACACAGTACAGCACAGGCCCTTCAGCCCACAGTGTTATGCTAACCGTTTAATCTAACCCATCCCTCTCACATGGCCTCCATTTCACTTTCATCCATGTGCCTATCTAGGAGTCTCTTAAATGTCCCTAAATTATTTTCCTTTAAATACACCCATATCTGCACCAACAGTTAACACAGAACAGGCTTTGTGGCCCAGGATGTTTTGCCAACCTTTTAACCTACTCTAAGATCAATCTAACCCTTCCCTCCCACATAGCTCTTCATTTTTCTTTCACCCATATGCCTATCAAAGAGTTTTTTCAATGTCCATTATGCATCTGCCTCGACCACCACCCCAGCAAGGTGTTCCACTGTCTGTGTGAGGGTTTGTGTGTGTTGCTCCACATTTCCAACATCTGCAGTCTCTCTTGCATTACTGCTACCTGCCCTCAGTCTGGATGGAGGGTCTCGATCTGAGAGGTGCCCATTTCCCCCTCACAGATACTGCCTAACCTGCCGAGTTCCTCCAGCACCTTGTTTTCCTGTTCCAGCACCTGCAGTCTCTTGTGCTCCCAAGGACATTCCACGAATTTCATCTTTCTCTCCTGGACATTTTCCCCACTGATTTCCCCCAGCGGAGCAAGTCCAGGAGAGGAAGTGGAATTCCACGGTGGCAAGCAAAGAGTTAACAGTGTGTTTTGGTGGGGGGGGGTGACTTTCAACCTCCACCCTCCCCTTGCCCACCCACAAAATGCAAGGCGAAAGGTGGCTGTCAGGCGACGCACTGGCATAGAGCAAATGCTGGTCCTCGGAGGTGAGGGCGCACCGGAAGGTGGCCAGTCCATAGTCTGCAATCTTCAGCACGAATCTGCTGTCCACCACACAGTTGGAGGACTTGAGGTTCCCGTGGCAACCGATGACGCTGTTGTGGAGGAACGCCATTCCCTGCGAAGGGATTTCAATTTAAAATCTTTTTTATTAATTATTATTGAAGATTAACAATAAAATTAAGTCAATATGTCATTATATACAATGAGGAATTAAATTAGCAAATAACTGATTAACAAAGCTAAGCAATATATCAATAATAATAAGAAAAAATAAAGCATTAAGAATATTATTTTTTGGGGGAAAAAAAGAACCCCCTACTAACTGGAAAAAACCCCATTGGGAGCACAACCCCGGATCTATACATCATACAAACTTCCATGAAAGAAAAACATCAATCCACCAACTCAAATCCAGATAAAGAAAAATCGGAAGGGAACCATATTAATTAAATCAGATGATAGTAGCGGGCGAATGAACCCCACCTTTTCTCAAAATCAAATCGAGGATCAAAAGTTCGACCTCTGATTTTCTTCAAACTGAGACATAACATCACCTGAGAGAACCATTGTATCAAAGTAGGAACAGAAACATCAAAAGTTCAACAAAATAGCCCTTCTTGCCAATAGTGTAACAAATGCAATTACATGTCGGTCTGATGGAGAAATACCATGAATATATTGAGGGATTATACCAAATAAAACTGTCAATTTATTAGGTTGTAAATTAATTTTTAAGACTTTAGAAATTGTAGAGAAAATAGATTTCCAAAGACGTTTGAATACAGAACACGACCAAAACAAATGTGTAAATGTAGCTGTCTCAGCTTTACATCTGTCACACTGACTATTAACATTAGGAGACATTTTACAGTCTCTCCTTTGTCAAATAGTAACAATGTACAATTTTAAATTGAGTTAAAGAGTGACTGGCACAGATTGAAGAAGAGTTAACCAACTTGAAAATCCGCAACCAATCTTCTGTTATCAAGGTCATGTTCAGCTCTCTCTCCCAATCTTGCTTAATCTTAAGTGAAGGGTAATTGTGCTGTTGTAACAATAAATTATAAATTTTCCCAATAAAACCCTTCACTAAAGGATTTATTTTTAAAATAGTATCTAATAGGTCAGAATCCTGTATATATGGAAAATTACTTAAATATTCTTGTAAGAAGTGTCTGACCTGAAGGGAAGTGTCATTGAGTTACACTATGGAAACAGGCCCTGTGACCCACTGAGTCTGTACTGATCAATAACCAATGTCGGGTCTGGTGACTTTTCATCCAGAGGTTCTCCAGAAGTCAAGAATGAGAAATAAAACTGGTTTATTGACTATTATAAGAGATGAAAAAAAGGACAAGACAAAAAAAAGAAGCCACACAAAGTTCAAAGTAAATTTATTATCAAACTGTGCATATGTCACCATGTACAACCCTGAGATTCTTTTTGAGCGTTATTTAAAAAAAGACCAAACAAAAGGAAAGGACAAGAAGTCATGGTTACATTATAATAAAATCTAACTCACACTAGAAAGATAAGACATGCCAGTGGTAAGAGTGTCTGAGGATCCAACCTGGACCCAACACATTGATGCAGCTACAAAGAAGGCACAACAGTAGCTATATTACATCAGGAGCTTGAGGACATTTGCTATGTCACCTAAAATACTCACATCTTCTACAGATGTACCGTGGAGAGCATTCTGACGGGTTGTATCACTGTCTGATATGGGGGGGGGGGGGTGGAGGATGCTATACAGGATCAAAGTAAAGCTCGAGAGTGTAAACTTGGTCCGCTCCATCATGGGCACTAGCCTCCATTGTATTCATGACATCTTCATGGAGCAATGCCTCAAAAAGGCGGTGCCCATCATTATACACCCAGGAGCCCTCTTCTCCAGGCTACCATCAGGAGCCTGAAGACACACACACAGTGGTTCAGGAACAACTTCTTCCCCTCTGCCATCCCATTTCTGAATGGGCATTGAACCTCTCACTACTTCTTAATTTCTATTTTTTCTACTCATTTAATGTAATACACAGTGCTTATAAAACATATTAACCCCCCCCATCCCCCGGAGGTTTTCATGTTTTATTGTTTTACAACATTGCATCACAGTGGATTTAATTTCACTATTTTTTGGGACACTGATCAACAGAAAAAGATTCTTTCATGTGAATGTGAAACCAGATTCCTACGGAGTGATCTAAATTAATTACAAATATAAAACACAAAATAATTGATTGTTTAAGTATTCACCTTCTTTAATATGACACCAAATCATCACTGGTGCAGCCAATTGGTTTCAGAAGTCACATGATTAGTTAAATGGAGATCACCTGTGTGCTCAAGGTGTTTGAATTGATTGTGGTAAAAATACACCAGTATCTGGAAGATCCAACTGCTGGTGAGTCAGAATCCTGGCAAAAACTACACCATGAAGACTAAAGAACACTCCAAGCAACTCCACGGAAAGGTTATTGAAGAGCACAGGTCAGGAGATGGATACAAGAAAATTTCCAAGTCTCTGAATGTCCCTTGGAGTACAGTTAAGTCAATCATCAAGAAATGAAGAGAATATGGCACAACTGTAAATCAGCCTGGAGCAGGCTGTCCTCAAAAACTGAGTGACCGTAAATGAAAGGGACTAGTGAGGGAGGCCACCAAGAGACCTATGACAACTCTGGAGGAGCTACAAGCTTCAGTGGCTGAGATGGGAGAGACTGTACATACAACAACTGTTGCCCGGGTGCTTCCCCAGTCACAGTTTTATGGGAGAGTGGCAAAGAGAAAGCCACTGTTGAAAAAAATTCACATGAAGTCTCAGCTAGAGTTTGCCAGAAGGCATGTGGGAGACTCTGAAGTCAGCTGGAAGGAGGTTCTATGGTCTGATGAAACCAAAATTGAGCTTTTCGGCCATCAGACTGAACACTATGTTTGGTGTAAGCCAAACACCGCACATTATCAAAAACACACCGTCCCTACCATGAAGCATGGTGGCGGCTGCATCGTGCTGTGGGGATGTTTCACTGCAACAGGCCCTGGAAGGCTTGTGAAGGTAGAGGGTAAAATGAATGAAGCAAAATACAGAGAAATCCTGGGGGAAAACCTGATGCAGTCTGCAAGAGAACAGTGATTAGGAGAAGATTTGTTTTCCAGCAAGACAATGACCCCAAGTGTAAAGCCAAAGCTACAACAAAGTTAATGTCCTGGAATGGCCAAGTCATTGTCCAGACCTCAAACTTGTGGCTGGACTTTAAAAAAAAGAGCTGAGCACTCTCAATCCCCATGCAATCTGACAGAGCTTGAGCAGTTTTGTGAAGAAGAATGGGGAAAAATTGCAGTGTCCTGATGTGTGAAACTGACAGAGACCTGTCCACACAGACTCAAGGTTTCAATTACTGCCAAAGGTGCTTCTACTACAAAGTAAATACTGACTTGAGGCGGTGAGTAGTTATGCAATCAATGATTGTGTTTCTCTCTTTAACCCTTTTCGCTCCTTATGGAGCATAGGGCCTCAACAAAAGTCCTCCACTTCCTGCGATCTCCAGCAGGTTTTTGCAGTCTCCCAAGTTTGGCCGGCGGCTTTCAGTTCATTCAAAAGCCTACGCCTCCAGGTTTGCTTTGGGCGACCTCTTCTTCTCTTCCCTTGTGGACTCCATTCGAGTGATTGTCGGGTGACATTCGACTGGCTCTTCCTCAAGGTGTGGCTGACCCATCTCCACTTCCTCCTCCTTATCTGGAATATAATGGGCTTTATTTTGTGTTTAATAACTAATAAATTTAGCCCAACTTGTAGAAATTTGCTTTCACTTTGACGTGAAAGAGTCTTTTCTGTTGATCAGTGTCAATAAAGCCAAATTAAATCCGCTGTGATTCAATAAAACAGGTGAACTTCCGATGAGGGCGGGGGTGAATTCTTTTTATGGGCACTGTGTACATTGATACTGTAATTCCATGTTTCCCTCTATTATTATGTATTACATTGTACAGCCGCCACACAGTCAACAAATTTCACAGCATTATCCTGGTGATACTAAACCTGATTCTGGTTCTGAGAGTAACTTACGGATGTGACACATGCTGCACAGGAAAACTAAGAAACTTGTAGAAAAATACAGAATCAGCTAGACTGGACTTGCTGAATAATTACATGTAATTAGATAAAAACACAAGCAAGCATAAGAGAAGTTAAGCTACAAGAAAAATAATCATTTTAGACTCCAATCCAACGCCACCCATTTATAGTAATCCTCTTGCTGACCATCGGCACAGGAGCATCTCATGGCTGTGCGTATAGCCCCCCTGCTCTGCTCACTATACACGCGCCAGCTCTCGTGCCAGACACAAATTCACCAATGCACCACTGCTGGTGAAGCAGCTTCCAGGGGAGAGAGATAGGACACCTGGCCATGCCACAACAACAGCTTCACGCTCAACGTCAGTGAAACGCACTTCGGGAAGGGGGAGGAGAGTGACAGTCTGCAGCGGGGGTAATATGTGGAGAGCAGTGGTTGGATGACCTGTCTTGGGCCCAGCACATTGATGCGATCAAGAGAAAGATCTGCCAGTGTCATTACTTTCTTAGAAGTTTTGGCTTGTCACTGAATACTCTACAAGCACCTGTGGGTGGATTATTGAGATTATCCTGACTGTAACATACAAACTCTTGTTGGGCTTCCAGCCTGGTCCTGGTGTTGATTTGAACCGATGTTTGGATGAGAAACTCTGCCATTTTCATCAGGGATGTTGCCTTGGCACGCCTGGTCTGGTAGTACATGTACTCAACTCCCTTCATCCATCCCTCTCCATTAGTCCTCAACCAGTCAGGTTTCTGCTGTCCCACCTTGGTTAAAATCATACACCATTTCTGACTCGAGACTAACCAAACAGGAGGGATGGACAATGGGAATTGAGTATGTTTACCACCAGATGAAACGTGCCCAGGCATCATCCTTGATGAAGATGGTGGAGTTGGTCATTGAAACTTTGGTTAAACCCGACATCTGGGCCCGGCTGGAACCCCGAGAAGAGTTTATGTGTCATCTGTGCCAGGAAAGCAGAGTCTGGTAGGGCAACTCAAATGCACAGGAATGAAAGAAGCTGCAGAGGAGTGGACTCACAGGCACATCGTTCTCCACTATCGGTAACATCTACAGGAGGCAGTGCCTTAAGAAGGCAGCATCCCTCATCAAAGATCCCCACCATCCAGACCAGGCCAACTTTCACAGCTCCCATCAGGCAGGAGGTACAGAAGCCTTAAGTCCCACACCATCAGGATCAGGAACAGCCATTCAACCATTCGGTTCCTGAACCGACCGGAACAACCCCAATTACCTCAGTATAGCAACACTTTGATTACTTTGCACTACAATGAACATTTTTGTTCTAATTTTATTCTTTCTTGAAAAAGTTTGTGAAAATATTTTGTTTATAATGCCATTAGATATAGGAGGAGAATTAGGCCTCCTAGATCTAATGAGGCCATTTGGCCCATTGAGTCTGCTCCCCCATGGCTGATCCATTTTTCCTCTCAGCCCCAGTCTCCTGCCTTCTTCCGGTATCCCTTCATTCCCTGATCAATCATCAACCTATCAACCTCTGCCTTAATATATATGTAAAGATTTGGCCTCCACAGTCAGCTGTGGCAATGAATTCCACAGATTCACCACCCTCTGGCTAAAGAAATTCCTCCTCATCTCTGTTCTAAAAGGATGCCCCTCTATTCTGAGGCTGCCCCCTCTGGTCGTAGACTCCCCCACCATGAGAAGCATCCTCTCCGCATCCACTCCATCGAGGGCTTTCACCATTCGATAGGTTTCAATTAGGGCACCCCTCATTCTTCTGAATTCCAGTGAATACGGGCCCAGAGCCATCCAATGCTCGTCATATGACGAGCTGTTTAATCCTGGAATCATTTTCGCGAACTTCCTTTGAACCCTCTTATGGCCCTTCGTGGCCTGG
>NW_026781110.1:0-13000 GCF_030144855.1 Hypanus sabinus
GGAGGAGATGGAGGATAGGTAGGATGAGGGGATGAGGGAGAGGGGAGGAGGGAGAGGAGAGGAGGGAGAGGATGAGGGGATGGAGGATGGGTAGGATGAGGGAGGAGATGGAGGATGGTAGGATGAGGGGAGGAGGGGATGAGGGAGAGGGGAGGAGGAAGGGGAGGGGGGAATGGGATTGGGGGAGCAAAGGGATGGGGGTGTGGGGAGGGGAGGTGGAAGGGGAGGGGGAATGGGATTGGAGGAGCAAAGGGATGGGGGTGTGGGGAGGGGAGGTGGAAGGGGAGGGGGAATGAGATTGGAGGAGCAAAGGGATGGGGGTGTGGGGGAGGGGAGGTGGAAGGGGAGGGGGGAATGGGATTGGGGGAGCAAAGGGATGGGGGGTGTGGGGAGGGGAGGTGGAAGGGGAGGGGGGAATGGGATTGGAGGAGCAAAGGGATGGGGGTTTGGGAGAGGGGAGGTGGAAGGGGAGGGGGGAATGGGATTGGGGGAGCAAAGGGATGGGGGTTTGGGAGAGGGGAGGTGGAAGGGGAGGAGGGAATGGGATTGGTGGAGCAAAGGGATGGGGGTGTGGGGAGGGGAGGTGGAAGGGGAGGAGGGAATGGGATTGGGGGACCAAAGGGATGGGGGTGTGGGGAGGGTAGGTGTAAGGGGAGGAGGGAATGGGATTGGGGGAGCAAAGGGATGGGGGTGTGGGACAGGGGAGGTGGAAGGGGAGGGGGGAATGGGATTGGAGGAGCAAAGGGATGGGGGTGTGGGGAGGGGAGGTGGAAGGGGAGGAGGGAATGGGATTGGAGGAGCAAAGGGATGGGGGTGTGGGACAGGGGGGTGTGGGGAGGGGAGGAGGGAATGGGATTGGAGGAGCAAAGGGATGGGGGTGTGGAGAGGGGGAGGTGGAAGGGGAGGAGGGAATGGGATTGGAGGAGCAAAGGGATGGGGGTGTGGGACAGGGGAGGGGGAAGGGGAGGAGGGAATGGGATTGGAGGAGCAAAGGGGATGGGGGTGTGGAGAGGGGAGGTGGAAGGGGAGGGAGGTAGGATTGAATGCGGAGGAATGGGAGAAAAAGATGGGGTTGATGGTTGGTGGACCAGAGAGATGGAGAGATGGAAGTGTGGTAGATGGAAGGGGAGGGACATGGAGATGTGGGAAAGGGAAGGTAAGGAAAAGGGCAAGAGAGAGGAAGGGAAGGTGAGGAGGGAAATGTGAAGAGAAAGGGAAGGGTATGGGGAGCGGGATTTAGGGAGAGGCGAGGAGCAGACACGGGGAGGGAGAGGTTGAGGGGAGGAGGTTGAGGGAGAATGAGGGGAGGAGGTGGTGCTTCACAGGCCCCGCTTCCTCAGACGCCCTGGAGAGGAGGAGCACTGAGGGGAGGGGCGGAGGGAGAGAGGAGGAGGTGTGGATGGGTGGAGGGGGAGGTTGAGGGGAGGAGGGGATGAGGGAGACAATGAGGGGGAGGAGGTGGAGGATGGGTAGGATGAAGGGAGAAGGGAGAGAGGAGGATGAGGGGAGGAGATGGAGGATGGGTAGGATGAGGGGAGAAGGGAGAGGGGAGGATGAGGGGAGGAGATGGATGGGTAGGATGAGGGGGAGTAGGGAGAGGGGAGGAGGGGATGAGTGAGAGAGGAGGAGGGAGAGGAAGAGGGGAGGAGATGGATGGGTAGGATGAGGGGAGGAGGGAGAGGTGAGGAGGGAGAGGGGAGGAGGGAGAGGGGAGGAGGGAGAGGATGAGGGGAGGAGATGGAGGATGGGTAGGATGAGGGGAGAAGGGAGAGGGGAGGAGATGGAGGATGGGTAGGATGAGGGGAGGGGATGGAGGATGGGTAGGATGAGGGAGGGGGATGAGGGAGGAGATGGAGGATGGGTAGGATGAGGGGAGGAGGGAGAGGATGAGGGGGAGGAGATGGAGGATGGGTAGGATGAGGAGAGGAGGGGATGAGGGAGACGATGAGGGGAGGAGGAGGAGGATGGGTAGGATGAGGGGAGGAGATGGAGGATGGGTAGGATGAGGGGGAGGGGATGAGGGAGGAGATGGAGGATGGGTAGGATGAGTGGAGGGGATGAGGGAGGAGATGGAGGATGGGTAGGATGAGGGGAGGAGGGAGAGGATGAGTGGAGGAGATGGAGGATGGGTAGGATGAGGGGAGGGGATGAGGGAGGAGATGGAGGATGGGTAGGATGAGGGGAGGGGACGAGGGAGGAGATGGAGGATGGGTAGGATGAGGGGAGGAGGGAGAGGATGAGGGGAGGAGATGGAGGATGGGTAGGATGAGGGGAGGAGCTGGAGGATGGGTAGGATGAGGGGATGAGGGAGAGGGGAGGAGGGAGAGGATGAGGGGAGGAGATGGAGGATGGTAGGATGAGGGGAGGAGGGGATGAGGGAGAGGGGAGGAGGGAGAGGATGAGGGGATGGAGGATGGGTAGGATGAGGGAGGAGATGGAGGATGGGTAGGATGAGGGAGGAGATGGAGGATGGGTAGGATGAGGGGAGGAGGGGATGAGGGAGAGGATGAGGGGAGGAGATGGAGGATGGGTAGGATGAGGGGAGGAGGGAATGAGGGAGAGGGGAGGAGATGGAGGATGGGTAGGATGAGGGGAGGAGGGGATGAGGGAGAGGGGAGGAGGGAGAGGATGAGGGGATGGAGGATGGGTAGGATGAGGGAGGAGATGGAGGATGGGTAGGTTGAGGGAGGAGATGGATGGGTAGGATGAGGGAGGAGATGGAGGATGGGTAGGATGAGGGGAGGAGGGGATGAGGGAGAGGATGAGGGGAGGAGATGGAGGATGGGTAGGATGAGGGGATGAGGGAGAGGGGAGGAGGGAGAGGATGAGGGGATGGAGGATGGGTAGGATGAGGGAGGAGATGGAGGATGGGTAGGATGAGGGAGGAGATGGAGGATGGGTAGGATGAGGGGAGGAGTGGATGAGGGAGAGGATGAGGGAGGAGATGGAGGATGGGTAGGATGAGGGGAGGAGGGAATGAGGGAGAGGGGAGGAGATGGAGGATGGGTAGGATGAGGGGAGGAGGGATGAGGGAGAGGGGAGGAGATGGAGGATGGGTAGGATGAGGGGAGGAGGGGATGAGGGAGGGGAGGAGATGGAGGATGGGTAGGATGAGGGGATGAGGGAGAGGGGAGGAGGGAGAGGGAGGAGGGAGAGGGGAGGAGGAGAGGATGAGGGGATGGAGGATGGGTAGGATGAGGGAGGAGATGGAGGATGGGTAGGATGAGGGAGGAGCTGGAGGATGGGTAGGATGAGGGGATGAGGGAGAGGGAGGAGGGAGAGGATGAGGGGAGGAGATGGAGGATGGGTAGGATGAGGGGAGGAGGGGATGAGGGAGAGGGGAGGAGGGAGAGGATGAGGGGATGGAGGATGGGTAGGATGAGGGAGGAGATGGAGGATGGGTAGGGTGAGGGGATGAGGGAGGGGAGGAGGGAGGATGGGAGGAGATGGAGGATGGGTAGGATGAGGGGAGGAGGGGATGAGGGAGAGGGGAGGAGGGAGAGGATGAGGGGATGGAGGATGGGTAGGATGAGGGAGGAGATGGAGGATGGGTAGGATGAGGGAGGAGATGGAGGATGGGTAGGATGAGGGGAGGAGGGGATGAGGGAGAGGATGAGGGGAGGAGATGGAGGATGGGTAGGATGAGGGGAGGAGGGAATGAGGGAGAGGGGAGGAGATGGAGGATGGGTAGGATGAGGGGAGGAGGGGATGAGGGAGAGGGGAGGAGGGAGAGGATGAGCGGATGATGGGTAGGATGAGGGAGGAGATGGAGGATGGGTAGGATGAGGGAGGAGATGGAGGATGGGTAGGATGAGGAGAGGGGATGAGGGAGAGGATGAGGGGAGGAGATGGAGGATGGGTAGGATGAGGGGAGGAGGGAATGAGGGAGAGGGGAGGAGATGGAGGATGGGTAGGATGAGGGGATGAGGGAGAGGGGAGGAGGAGAGGATGAGGGGATGGAGGATGGGTAGGATGAGGGGAGGAGGGGATGAGGGAGAGGGAGGAGGGAGAGGATGAGGGATGGAGGATGGGTAGGATGAGGGAGGAGATGGAGGATGGGTAGGATGAGGGAGGAGATGGAGGATGGGTAGGATGAGGGGAGGAGGGGATGAGGGAGAGGATGAGGGAGGAGATGGAGGATGGGTAGGATGAGGGGAGGAGGGAATGAGGGAGAGGGAGGAGATGGAGGATGGGTAGGATGAGGGGAGGAGGGGATGAGGGAGAGGGGAGGAGGGAGAGGATGAGGGGATGGAGGATGGGTAGGATGAGGGAGGAGATGGAGGATGGGTAGGATGAGGGAGGAGATGGAGGATGGGTAGGATGAGGGAGGAGGGGATGAGGGAGAGGATGAGGGGAGGAGATGGAGGATGGGTAGGATGAGGGGAGGAGGGAATGAGGAGAGGGGAGGAGATGGAGGATGGGTAGGATGAGGGGAGGAGGGGATGAGGGAGAGGGGAGGAGGGAGAGGATGAGGGGATGGAGGATGGGTAGGATGAGGGAGGAGATGGAGGATGGGTAGGATGAGGAGGGGATGGAGGATGGGTAGGATGAGGGGAGGAGGGGATGAGGGAGAGGATGAGGGAGGAGATGGAGGATGGGTAGGATGAGGGTGAGGAGAGGGGAGGAGGGAGAGGATGAGGGGATGGAGGATGGGTAGGATAAGGGAGGAGATGGAGGATGGGTAGGATGAGGGAGGAGATGGAGGATGGGTAGGATGAGGGGAGGAGGGGATGAGGGAGAGGATGAGGGGAGGAGATGGAGGATGGGTAGGATGAGGGGAGGAGGGAATGAGGGAGAGGGGAGGAGATGGAGGATGGTAGGATGAGGGGAGGAGGGGATGAGGGAGAGGGGAGGAGGGAGAGGATGAGGGGATGGAGGATGGGTAGGATGAGGGAGGAGATGGAGGATGGGTAGGATGAGGGGAGGAGGGGATGAGGGAGAGGATGAGGGGAGGAGATGGAGGATGGGTAGGATGAGGGGAGGGATGAGGGAGAGGATGAGGGGAGATGATGGTAGGATGAGGGGAGGAGGGAATGAGGGAGAGGGGAGGAGATGGAGGATGGGTAGGATGAGGGGAGGGGATGAGGGAGAGGGGAGGAGGGAGAGGATGAGGGGATGGAGGATGGGTAGGATGAGGGGAGGAGGGGATGAGGGAGAGGATGAGGGGAGGAGATGGAGGATGGGTAGGATGAGGGGAGGAGGGAATGAGGGAGAGGGGAGGAGATGGAGGATGGGTAGGATGAGGGGAGGAGGGGATGAGGGAGAGGGAGGAGGGAGAGGATGAGGGATGGAGGATGGATAGGATGAGGGAGGAGATGGAGGATGGGTAGGATGAGGGGAGGAGGGGATGAGGGAGAGGATGAGGGGAGGAGATGGAGGATGGGTAGGATGAGGGGAGGGGATGAGGGAGAGGATGAGGGGAGGAGATGGGATGGGAGTAGGGAGGAGATGGAGGATGGGTAGGATGAGGGAGGAGATGGAGGATGGGTAGGATGAGGGGGAGGGGATGAGGGGAGGTGGGGAGAGGATGGGGGGATGGAGGATGGGTAGGATGAGGGGAGGAGGATGGGGAGAGGGAGGATGGAGGATGGGGGATGAGGGATGAGGGATGAGGGGAGGGTGGGAGGTGAGGGAGGATGGGTGGATGAGGGAGGGATGGAGGAGGGTGATGAGGGGAGGAGGGATGGGGAGAGGATGAGGGAGGAGATGGAGGATGGGTAGGATGGGTGAGGGATGAGGGGAGGAGGATGAGGGATTGGAGGAGGGAGGGGAGGAGGGAGAGGTGAGGGTGAGGATGAGGGAGGATGGGTAGGATGAGGGAGGGGAGGAGGGAAGGAGAGGGGATGGAGGATGGGTAGGAGGAGGGGGATGAGGGGAGGGAGGGGAGAGGAGGATGAGGGGAGGAGGATGGGTAGGATGAGGGAGGAGATGGAGGGTGAGGGAGGAGGGAGGAGGGAGGATGAGGGAGAGGAGGATGGAGTGGATGGGGAGGAGATGGAGGATGGGTAGGATGAGGGGAGGAGGGATGAGGAGGGGAGGAGATGGAGGATGGGTAGGATGAGGGGAGGAGGGATGAGGGAGAGGGAGGAGGGAGAGGATGAGGGGTGATGGAGGATGAGGGGAGGAGGTGGATGGAGGGTGAGGGGGAGGATGGGTGTAGGATGAGGGGAGGTGGTGTGAGGGAGTGGGAGGATGAGGTGGTGGATGGAGGTGGAGGTGTGGAGGAGTGGAGGTGGTGAGGGGATGGGGTGGGTGGGGTTGGGAGGTGAGGGGAGGTGGATGAGGGGGAGGGGTGATGGGTGGGTGGTGAGGGATGGAGGTGAGGTGGGGGTGGTGGGAGGGTGAGGGGGAGGGAGGGTGAGGGTGGAGGATGGGTGTGGTGGTGGAGTGGGAGGTGGGTGGAGTGGGGGATGGGGTGGTGGGGTGGTGGAGGTGATGGAGGATGGGGGAGGATGAGGGGGATGGATGTGGTGGGGATGTGGGAGGTGGGGATGGGGAGGGTGAGGGGTGGAGGATGGGTGGATGGGGTGGATGTGGGTAGGTGGGAGAGGGTGAGGGGAGGGGAGATGGGTGGTGGGTGAGGATGAGGGAGGGTGGGGAGGAGGGGAGGTGGGTGGATGAGGGGAGGAGGTGGGAGGATGTTGGGTGGAGTGGTGGGGGATGGGAGGATGGTGTGTGGAGGTGGAGGGTGTGGGGAGGGTGGTAGGATGGGTGGAGGTGGGGATGGTGGAGGGTGGGAGGAGGGTGTGGGGTGTGGGGTGGTGTGGGGAGGTGGATGGGTGGGTGTGGTGTGGGGGGTGTGGGTGGGTTGGAGGGAGGGTGGAGGGATGGTGGTGAGGGTGAGGGGTGAGGGAGGGAGGGTGGGTGGATGGGGGAGGTGGGGGATGGGGATGGGGGAGAGGGGTGGAGGGTGGAGTGGGGGTGGGGGTGTAGGTGGGATGAGGGGAGGGGGGAGGTGGGGTGAGGGAGGAGGGGAGGAGGAGAGGGGTGGTGGGTAGGATGAGGGGAGGTGGGAGGATGTGGGAGGGATGGAGGTTGGGTGGATGGTTGGGATGAGGGGTGGGGAGGATGGGGTGGAGGATGAGGGGGTGAGGAGGAGGAGGGAGAGGATGATGGAGGAGGGTGGTGAGGGGGAGGAGAGGTGTGGGAGAGTGGATGGGTGGAGAGGGGAGGGATGAGGAGGGATGAGGGAGAGGGGAGGTGGGAGAGGATGAGGGGAGGAGATGGTGGATGGGTAGGATGAGGGGAGGGGATGAGGGAGAGGATGAGGGCAGGAGATGGAGGATGGAGGATGAGGGAGGAGGGATGAGGGGAGGAGGGGATGAGGGAGAGGATGAGGGGAGGAGATGGAGGATCGGTAGGTGAGGGGAGGAGGGAGTGGATGGGAGGATGGTGGATGGGAAGGTGGAGGGGATGAGATGGAGATGGGGAGGATGGATGGGAGAGGATGGGGAGAGTGGATGAGGGGTGGTGAGGGGAGGATGGTAGGATGAGGGGGAGGAGGGGATGAGGGAGAGGATGAGGGGAGGAGATGGAAGATGGCTAGGATGAGGGGAGGAGGGGATGAGGGAGAGGATGAGGGGGATGAGATGGAGGATGGGTAGGATGAGGGGAGGAGGGGATGAGGGAGAGGATGAGGGGAGGAGATGGAAGATGGGTAGGATGAGGGGAGGAGGGGATGAGGGAGGAGGATGAGGGGAGGAGATGGAGGATGGGTAGGATGAGAGGAGGAGGGGAGGGGAGGAGGTGGTGCTTCACGGCCCCGCCTCCCCGGAGTGGAGGAGCGGTGAGGTGAGGGTCGGAGGGAGAGGGGGCGGGAGCATGCGACCCTCCCCACCCCCGGCCCGGCCGCCCCGTCACCTCAGCCCGGGTCCGCCGTAACTCGGTTCCGCCGCCGCCTCTCCGACTGAGGCCCGGAGCCCCGCTGGGCGGGGACCTCTAGAGGCGGGCAGATGGGCTGAGGGGTCGGCCAATCGGCACTCGCTACGACAGTGACGGGCGGCAGCGGCATCCAATCGCTGATTCCATTGCTCCCCCCATCACACTCCTTTCCGTTTCGCGGTGCAAAGAGCGGCTCCATCCTCACGTGACAGTTTGACCAATCACCGGCGCCAGTTGATTGTCAATCACATCGCAATCCCTCCCATTCCGTGCGGTGACCAACTGCGCAGAGCTGCCCAGCCTGTCGTGCTCTGATTGGACTAGGCGAGTGGCAATCAACAGTGGCGCGGAATTCCGCCTCCCGCCCCCGGCGTCTCCTCCGGAGCGGAGGCTTCCTGAGGAACGGAGAAGCCTGTCCACGGAGGCCGCGGCCTGCAGACGCCGCAATGGGGCAATGTTGTGTGGACACGCTGGGTGGGGAGGAGAAAGGGCAGCCACACTAAAGCCCCGGTCCCGGCCGCTGCCCCGACACCACAGGTTCCAGGGCGGTGCTCCGGCACCTCACCCTCAAAACAAGTTGGGTGTTGCAACCAGAGAATGTCCCGAAAGACAAAAGTAAATCAACAGAATGCTTCAAACGCAAAATGTGTCACACTGTCTGGGGAGATGTATATACCCGGGGAATGGAGTGTTAAACCACAGACACACACTCTCCGGTACTGAGGGAGTGTCACTGTCTGGGGAGATGTATATACTCGGGGAATGGAGTGTTAAACCACAGACACACACACTCCCCGGTACTGAGGGAGTGTCACTGTCTGGGGAGATGTATATACCCAGGGAATGGAGTGTTAAACCACAGACACACACTCCCCGGTACTGAGGGAGTGTCACTGTCTGGGGAGATGTATATACCCGGGGAATGGAGTGTTTTCCACAGACACACACACCTCGGTACTGAGGGAGTGTCACACTGTCTGGGGAGATGTATATACTCGGGGAATGGAGTGTTAAACCACAGACACACACTCCCCGGTACTGAGGGAGTGTCACACTGTCTGGGGAGATGTATATACTCGGGGAATGGAGTGTTAAACCACAGACACACACTCCCCGGTACTGAGGGTGTGTCACACTGTCTGGGGAGATGTATATACTCGTGGAATGGAGTGTTAAACCACAGACACACACTCCCCGGTACTGAGGGACTGTTACTGTCTGGGGAGATGTATATACTCGGGGAATGGAGTGTTAAACCACAGACACACACTCCCCGGTACTGAGGGGGTGTCACTGTCTGCGGAGATGTATATACTCGGGGAATGGAGTGTTAAACCACAGACACACACTCCCCGGTACTGAGGGAGTGTCACACTGTCTGGGGAGATGTATATACTCGGGGAATGGAGTGTTAAACCACAGACACACACTCTCCGGTACTGAGGGAGTATCTCTGTCTTGGGAGATGTATATACCCGGGGAATGGAGTGTTAAACCACAGACACACACTCCCCGGTACTGAGGGAGTGTCACTGTCTGGGGAGATGTATATACCCAGGGAATGGAGTGTTAAACCACAGACACACACTCCCCGGTACTGAGGGAGTGTCACTGTCTGGGGAGATGTATATACCCGGGAATGGAGTGTTTTCCACAGACACACACACCTCGGTACTGAGGGAGTGTCACACTGTCTGGGGAGATGTATATACTCGGGGAATGGAGTGTTAAACCACAGACACACACTCCCCGGTACTGAGGGAGTGTCACACTGTCTGGGGAGATGTATATACTCGGGGAATGGAGTGTTAAACCACAGACACACACTCCCCGGTACTGAGGGTGTGTCACACTGTCTGGGGAGATGTATATACTCGGGGAATGGAGTGTTAAACCACAGACACACACTCCCCGGTACTGAGGGACTGTTACTGTCTGGGGAGATGTATATACTCGGGGAATGGAGTGTTAAACCACAGACACACACTCCCCGGTACTGAGGGGGTGTCACTGTCTGCGGAGATGTATATACTCGGGGAATGGAGTGTTAAACCACAGACACACACTCCCCGGTACTGAGGGAGTGTCACACTGTCTGGGGAGATGTATATACTCGGGGAATGGAGTGTTAAACCACAGACACACACTCTCCGGTACTGAGGGAGTATCTCTGTCTTGGGAGATGTATATACCCGGGGAATGGAGTGTTAAACCACAGACACACACTCCCCGGTACTGAGGGAGTGTCACTGTCTGGGGAGATGTATATACTTGGGGAATGGAGTGTTAAACCACAGACACACACACCCCGGTACTGAGGGATTGTCACTGTCTGGGGAGATGTATATACCCGGGGAATGGAGTGTTAAACCACAGACACACACTCCCCGGTACTGAGGGAGTATCACACTGTCTGGGGAGATGTATATACTCGGGGAATGGAGTGTTAAACCACAGACACACACTCCCCGGTACTGAGGGAGTGTCACACTGTCTGGGGAGATGTTTATACCCGGGGAATGGAGTGTTAAACCACAGACACACACTCCCCGCTACTGAGCGAGTGTCACTGTCTGGGGAGATGTATATACCCGGGGAATGGAGTGTTAAACCACAGACACACACTCCCCGGTACTGAGGGAGTGTCACACTGTCTGGGGAGATGTATATACTCGGGGAATGGAGTGTTAAACCACAGACACACACTCCCCGGTACTGAGGGAGTATCACACTGTCTGGGGAGATGTATATACTCGGGGAATGGAGTGTTAAACCACAGACACACACTCCCCGGTACTGAGGGAGTGTCACACTGTCTGGGGAGATGTATATACTCGGGGAATGGAGTGTTAAACCACAGACACATACTCCCCGGTACTGTAGGAGTATCTCTGTCTGGGGAGATGTATATACCCGGGGAATGGAGTGTTAAACCACAGACACACACTCCCCGGTACTGAGGGAGTGGCACTGTCTGGGGAGATGAATATACCCGGGGAATGGAGTGTTAAACCACAGACACACACTCCCCGGTACTGAGGGAGTGTCACACTGTCTGGGAAGATTTATATACTCGGGGAATGGAGTCTTAAACCACAGACACACACTCTCCGGTACTGAGGGAGTGTTACACTGTCTGGGGAGATGTATATACTCGGGGAATGGAGTGTTAAACCACAGACACACACTCCCCGGTACTGAGGGAGTGTCACTGTCTGGGAGATGTATATACCCGGGGAATGGAGTGTTAAACCACAGACACACACTCCCCGGTACTGAGGGAGTGTCACTGTCTGGGGAGATGTATATACCCGGGGAATGGAGTGTTAAACCACAGACACACACTCCCCGGTACTGAGGGAGTGTCACACTGGGGAGATGTATATACCCGGGGAATGGAGTGTTAAACCACAGACACACACTCTCCGGTACTGAGGGAGTGTCACACTGTCTGGGGAGATGTATATACCCGGGGAATGGAGTGTTTTCCACAGACACACACTCCGCGGTACTGAGGGAGTGTCACTGTCTACGGAGATGTATATACCCGGGGAATGGAGTGTTAAACCACAGAAACACACTCCCCGGTACTGAGGGAGTGTCACACTGTCTGGGGAGATGAATATACTCGGGGAATGGAGTGTTAAACCACAGACACACACACACTCCCCGGTACTGAGGGAGTGTCACTGTCTGGGGAGATGTATATACCCAGGGAATGGAGTGTTAAACCACAGACACACACTCCCCGGTACTGAGGGAGTGTCACTGTCTGGGGAGATGTATATACCCGGGGAATGGAGTGTTTTCCACAGACACACACACCTCGGTACTGAGGGAGTGTCACACTGTCTGGGGAGATGTATATACTCGGGGAATGGAGTGTTAAACCACAGACACACACTCCCCGGTACTGAGGGAGTGTCACACTGTCTGGGGAGATGTATATTCTCGGGGAATGGAGTGTTAAACCACAGACACACACTCCCCGGTACTGAGGGTGTGTCACACTGTCTGGGGAGATGTATATACTCGGGGAATGGAGTGTTAAACCACAGACACACACTCCCCGGTACTGAGGGAGTGTCACACTGTCTGGGGAGATGTATATACTCGGGGAATGGAGTGTTAAACCACAGACACACACTCTCCGGTACTGAGGGAGTATCTCTGTCTTGGGAGATGTATATACCCGGGGAATGGAGTGTTAAACCACAGACACACACTCCCCGGTACTGAGGGAGTGTCACTGTCTGGGGAGATGTATATACCCAGGGAATGGAGTGTTAAACCACAGACACACACTCCCCGGTACTGAGGGAGTGTCACTGTCTGGGGAGATGTATATACCCGGGGAATGGAGTGTTTTCCACAGACACACACACCTCGGTACTGAGGGAGTGTCACACTGTCTGGGGAGATGTATATACTCGGGGAATGGAGTGTTAAACCACAGACACACACTCCCCGGTACTGAGGGAGTGTCACACTGTCTGGGGAGATGTATATACTCGGGGAATGGAGTGTTAAACCACAGACACACACTCCCCGGTACTGAGGGTGTGTCACACTGTCTGGGGAGATGTATATACTCGGGGAATGGAGTGTTAAACCACAGACACACACTCCCCGGTACTGAGGGACTGTTACTGTCTGGGGAGATGTATATACTCGGGGAATGGAGTGTTAAACCACAGACACACACTCCCGGTACTGAGGGGGTGTCACTGTCTGCGGAGATGTATATACTCGGGGAATGGAGTGTTAAACCACAGACACACACTCCCCGGTACTGAGGGAGTGTCACACTGTCTGGGGAGATGTATATACTCGGGGAATGGAGTGTTAAACCACAGACACACACTCTCCGGTACTGAGGGAGTATCTCTGTCTTGGGAGATGTATATACCCGGGGAATGGAGTGTTAAACCACAGACACACACTCCCCGGTACTGAGGGAGTGTCACTGTCTGGGGAGATGTATATACTTGGGGAATGGAGTGTTAAACCACAGACACACACACCCCGGTACTGAGGGATTGTCACTGTCTGGGGAGATGTATATACCCGGGGAATGGAGTGTTAAACCACAGACACACACTCCCCGGTACTGAGGGAG
>NW_026781111.1:0-13000 GCF_030144855.1 Hypanus sabinus
TCTTTCAGACTTTTCTCTCTGACTGCGGCCAACTCAGCTGCCATTGTGAAGCAGAACATAAATGAGAGGAGAAAAATGACTTGTGGTCACAAGGCAATGACTTGGATAAGTTCCGGGCACAGGAGGACATCGTGGAGGATCGAAACTTCAAACTGGGCACTTTACAACAATGGGCAATGAGATTGGTGTTTTTTTTTCAACTATCCGGATTGAACTGAGTTTCTTTTTTGCTCAAAGTTGCTGAGCTGCCCTCTCGTCGATTCCATGGTGATACACGTGTCCCGTTCACGTCCGAGTGCGATAAAACCCTAAAGATCAGTCAGTGCTTCACTTTCTTTGAATAAAGCTCCATGTTCCCGATGGGTAAAGTTGTCACATTTATATTCTTGGCCCCGTTCTGGGGGTGAGTGTTAACTGGTTTTACTTTCCACGCAGTCTGGTTTACGGGACGAGTTCCACTAGTCCATGTCTCTGTGTCAATCTTTGGACCAACACCTGCAACGCGACTCACGCTGTCGTGAATTTTTGAATGTCCTTGGGCAAAACAGGCTGATCGATGGAAGAGAATAACGTTGAGCGAGGCATAAGTTGACGTGGTGCAATTGTATGTGAATCACATCTGAAAAATGTGCGAGGATGATTTCCGAGGATGAAACGCACATTGTCGAAAGTTACCGTGCTATAAATGTAGAGTAAACCAACCATGTGTAAACCCACTGGATTTCCTGTACCCTCGATATATACGCAAGGAATAGGACAGCGTGATGAGATCAGAAAGATTTTTCTAAAGTGTAAGGTTCCTTTAAAAAAAACAGACAGGGAGCGAACAGCTTGTGTGATAATTCAGCAACAGAGAGAGAGAGAAAGTCTGTGAGTTGCGTTGGAAACTGAGATGTGGAGCTATATAATGGACAACACGTGTTCTGCACTTGTGATGTATATACAAGCTCAGTTGGATTTATAATGAAACCCATGACACGCCAGACACCAAGGAAGACACTTGTGAGCTTTGTGTGCCCACGACAAGAGTAGGGTTTTGCTCACAGTGTGGACAAAGGAGTGACCGGTGGGGAGCTATCTCTGTGCTTAACCATGGCCTGGGTTGATTACTCCACCACAGAAGTCGGTCCCCTTTTTGTGGTCACAAGTCGATGACTTTGATAAGTTTCGGGAGCAGGAGGACACCATGGTGGATGGAAGGCAGGAAGACAGAACAACCCTCTCTCTCTCTACCTCTCTCTCTTCAACTTTACTCAAATCAAATTCCAGAACTGAACTGAGTACTTAGCAGACCACCGTAAGACTGCATCATAGAATCACCTGAGCTGGGAGAAGCTTGCGAACTTTAATTATATATATACTTTGCTTACCTGTTTACCCTATCTTGTTTTATATTACTTTATCACGTAGTTACTAATAAATTAGAGTTTATAACGGAAGACTCAGAATCCAGGTGTCCATTTCTGCTTGTTCATTTAACCCCTTACGGGGTACGCAATGAAATAGGAGCCTGCATCCGGAGATGAAAAAAAAAATGGTGGGAGACATTCTAAAACTTGTTGGGGGCTTGATTGACTAATTGATTTGTTTGAGGAGATTCCAGTTCGATTTCTGTGAGTGGTTTATCGTCAGAAATTGAGTTTGAGGTCAGTAAGTTTGTGGCAGAACCATCTGCAGAGGCGTTGGGAGAAGCTAAGTGGGATGTACTGTTGGGAATTGCTCGTAAGTAAGTTAAAGATTAAAGTGACCACTCGCATGAGGAAGGCTCAGGTACAGCTGCTAATCGCACAGCATTAAGTAGCCGAGTGGAAATTCGAAGAGGAGGTCTTGGAAATGTTTACTGAAGGTAAAGTACTTACTGGGGCTGAGTTTCAGCTTCAGACAGAAAAAGATGAAGTATTGAGTATGAGTTGCAATTAAAACAGCTCGAGGCTGACGAAGCAGAAAAACTGATGTTATATGCGGCGAGGGAGGCAGAGGGAAGAGGCAGAAAAACAGAGACAGTTTGAGAGGAAGGAATGTATTTACTTCGATCGCTGGTATACCTCGGAAGTGGGAACTGACGGTTCGGGCAGCTTGAAGAGCTGGTCTTCATTGAAGAATTTAAGAAGTGTGTTCCTGATTATGTAAAAGCATACCGAGTTGAAAAGGATGCCGCTGCCTTGCGGGATTCTGCTATGTTAGCAGACGAGGTGGTTTTAAAGCACAAGGTTGAGATTACCCCGGATGAGAGTAACTGGGAGGATCAGGGTAACCTAGAATTTGAAACTGGGACTGGTATTGAAAGCCGCAAAGAGGCAGCTATCCTGATTGTCTGCGTTCAAGTTGTTGAAGCACCTGTGAAATCCCAGGTTGTTGAACCTTGTATTGAAACTCAGTTAAGGTCTGAGGTGTCTGAATCGGTTGAAAAGGAATACAGTCCTTTTGTGACAGATGGACTTGGTTCAGTGAATAAAGGTTTAACCTTGGTACCAGGGCAGATTGAGGTTTCTCAGTCACTTGTCCTAGACGGTGCTCTAAAAGCAGTTGATAAGATAAAAGCTGGTGATGTAAATGTTGTTCCAAATATTGAGAAAGGTGCTGTTCCTGGAATTTTGAAAAAAGAACTTGTGAAGTTTAGCGACCTTTGACCCTGCTTTCAGGACAATGGCCTCTTAAAGATGTATGTGGCGCTCTGTTGAATTTTGCTTTAGCATTTGGATGTAAACATCTTCAAGGTTATGGAGATGCTTTTCACGATTGTGATGTGAAGAAAAAGGATTGCTTTGGTTTTGAGAGGCCAGCTGCCTGGGTTACTATGGAGACGAATCGAGCTAACGGTCGGACGAATAGGATAAATGGATCTTTTGGAGATTTTCATAAAGTGCACATGGTCTTAGTGATGGTACTGAGGTTGGAAATCTTCTGGGATAGGTTAGCACCTATTCAGGGTGAATTTTATTCAACAGCGCAGCTAACAAGCAACCTGTGGCTGCCGACCCAGACAGAGATACTGATGTGTACCTCACATACGTAGTGACCCGAAGCATATCGAAAAAGGTTGTTGATATAGAAAGTTCGGGGCAGGGGAATGCTGAGACCCATGATAGCAAAGACAGGGGTTCAACTTATGAGAATTTGTCAGAGACTTTCCTACCTTCCATGTTACATCTGGATTTGAGTAGTAAGGAGGATGGGAAAGGTTTATTCTTGTCCAGGGATGAATTCACAGCGGAACGAAGTCGAGATTCTGAAATTGCTGCGTTAAAGGAGACAGCACTCACACAAGAGGAGGTTCAGAGAGAGTCAGTAGGGTACTATCTTAAGGATGTGTTGTTGATGAAGAAGTTGTGATCACCTACTGTTCCTGCCAGTGAGGATTGGGACATTGAACATGAAGTTGTGGTCACGAATGTTTACAGGGCTGAGATTTTAAACATGGCTCATAGTATACCTTTAGGTTGACACTTTGGAGTGAGAAAGACAGTGAACAGTATTATGAAGGTATTCTTCTGGCCTGCTTTAAGAAAGGATGTTGTGATATTTTGCAAGACTTGCCTTACCTGTCAGGTTGCGGGAAATCCTAATTAGGTGATCCCAGCAGCACCACGTAGACCAATACCTGCTTTTGGTGAACCTTTTTCAAAGGTCATGGTGGATTGAGTTGGCCCTTTGCCAAGGACTGCAGCTGGTTCTGAGTATCTGTTAACCATCATGTGTGCTGCGTCTGGGTTCGCTGAAGCGGTGCCTCAGAAATATTAGGTCCAAGACTGGTTAAAGCCCTTATCAATTTTTTCACACTGGTAGGTCTACCTAAAGAAATTTAATCCGACCAGGGTACTCTTAAGACGATGATTAAAACGTACTGTGTGTAAAACGGAAGAAACTGGGATGAAAGTGTTCCCCTACTCTTATTTGCATTTAGAGATTCGATTCAAGAGTCTTTGGGGTTCAGACGGTTTGAACTTGCTTTTGGCCACAAAGCTGGGGGACATTTGACCCTACTCAGAGAGCAATGGTCAGATCCGTGTGCTTATTTATATTTTGGAATTCAAAGATAGACATAACAAGGCGTGTGCCCTTGCAAAGCAGAATTTACCGCACTCTCAGTTAAACGTGAAACAGTGGTATGTCAGGAAAGAGAGGGAACGCAGGTATAGTGTTGCGAAAAATGTCCTGGTGCTGTTCTCCCTCCTTACCAACCCCCTTCAAGCGAGATTCCGTGGACCATATGAAATAATTAAGAAAATGAATTATTTGAATTATGTTATTAGAAGTCCTGACAGACGTAAGCCTACACATCTCGTCCAGGGAAATATCATCAAGCGTTATCATGAGCCCGAAATTGCACCTGTAAGTACTCTTATGACAACAAAGGAGATTGTGGCGTCTAGTACAGGTATACCACATAATTTTAATGTAGTTTCCACAAGACTTGGAAATACTGATGTTTTGAAAAATATTGGCAGAAAGGTTCATCATTTGCAGTCAAGTCAGCAAAAGCAGCTGAAGCTCTTAATTACAAATATAAAGATTTATTCCCTGACTTTCCAAAGGCCGTGCACAGCTGCGGTGCATGAAGAAATATTAGAAGAAGTTGATCCCATTAAGCAGCACCCATAGAGAATGAACTAAGACAAAAATAAAATGCTTGAGCAAGAAATTGAGTACATGCTAACAGCCGGCATAATTAAGCCTTCAGGCTGGGCGTCACTGTAGTGATTGTCCCCAAGCCGGATGGGAGCATGAGATTCTGTACTGACTACAGAAAAGTTAATGTAGTAACAAAGACAGATGCTTATACCATCCCAATAGCGGATGACTGTATTGACAGAGTGGGGAAAGCTAAATATCTTACAAAGTTTGACCTGTTGAAAGGTTACTGGTGTGTACCTTTAACAGAAAGAGCTAAATAAATATCTGCATTTGTGACACCATCTGGATTCTATGAGTACGAGGTTTTATCCTTCGGCTTGAAAAATGTTCCAGGTATGTTCCAAAGGATGATGAATTCAGTAATTCAGGGTTTAGAAAAGACAGGGGCTTATATTGTTGATTTGGTTGTATGGAATGACACCTGGGAGGGGCAATCTCAGCAGTAGAGAAAATGTTAGAAAGGCTGTCCAGGGGAAATCTCACTGTAAACTTTACTAGAAGTGGGTTTGGCCACGCCACTGTCACGTATCTTGGCTATGCAGGCCAAATTGCACCTGTTCAATCCAAGGTTCAGGCTATTGATGAGGTTTTTGGAAATGGTTGTTTATTACCGTAAGTTTTGTAAGAACTTGGCAGACATCACTCTCACCCAAACGAAACTCCTCGGCAAGAGTGAAAAAATTATGTGGAACGACCTCTGCCAAGAGGCTTTTGAGCACCTGAAAACCATTCTGTGTTGTCACTCTGTGCTCAAAGCACCTGATTTCTATTAACCATTTCTAATCGCGGTAGACGCTAGTGATGAAGCTGCCGGGGTTGTATTGCTACAAGGTGATGATGATGATATTGAACATCCCATAGCTTATTTCTCAAATAAATTTAATGTGCATCAGAAAAAAATACGCCACTGTTGAACAAGAGTTGTTAGCACTCATTTTAGCATTGCAACATTTCGATGTCTACATATGTCCTGCGCAGAAACCACTTGTGCTTTACACGGACCATAATCCATTAGTGTTTCTGAGTAAAATGAAGGATGAATAGACGGTTACTTAACTAGATTCTGATCTTGCAAGAGTAAGACATGGAAATAAAACACGTGAAAGGTACTGACAAAATTATAGCAGACTGTTTATTCAGATGTTCAGTTTGAGTTTGCATTGTTTTGCTGTTATTTGATAATTACACATGTATTGTTTTAAGCTGTATAATCCATAGTTAAGACAACATTTTTTGCTGTTTCATCAATATTTTTTCTTAAAAGCAGAGAGGTGTGGCGAGATCTGAAGGTATTCTAAAGTGTACTGTTCCTTTAACAAGAGAGAGGGAGCGAAGATCTTGTCTGCTAATTCAGCAGCAGAGAGAGAGAGAGAAAGTCTGTGATTTGCCTTGGAAACTGAAAGGCGGAGCTACATGAACGACAGCTCATGTTCCGCACTAGTGAGTTAGATAGAAGGTCGACTGGATTAATAATCAGACAGACAGACAGATATACTTTATTGATCCGGAGGGAAACTGGGTTTCGTTACAGTTGCACCAACCAATAATATTTTAGAAATATAGCAAAATAAAACCATAAATAAATAAATGTTAATAAGTAAATTATGCCAAGTGGAAATAAGTCTCGGAGTATCCTTTTGGCTCAGAGTGTCTGACACTCCGAGGGAGGAACTGTAAAGTTTGATGGCCACAGGCCGGAATGACTTCCTAAGACGCTCAGAGTTACATCTCGGTGGAATGAATCTCCGGCTGAATATACTCCTGTGCCTAACCGGTACATTATGGAGTGGATGGGAGTCATTGTTCAAGATGGCATGCAACTTGGACAGCATCATCTTTTCAGACAGCACCGTCAGAGAATCCAGTTCCACCCCCACAACACTGGCCTTGTTAATGAGTTTGTTGATTCTGTTGGTGTCTGCTACCCTCAGCCTGCTGCCCCAGCACCCAAAAGCAAACATGATAAGACTGGCCACCACAGACTCGGAGAACATCCTCAGCATCGTCCGGCAAATGTTAAAGGACCTCACTCTCCTCAGGAAATAGAGATGGCTCTTACCCTACTTGTAGAAAGCCTCAGTGTTCTTTGACCAGTCCAGTTTATTGTTATTTCGTATCCTCAGGTACTTGTAATCCTTCACCATGTCCACACTGACACTTTGGATGGAAACAGGGATCACCGGTTCCTTTGTTCCTACTCAGGTCCACCACCAGCTCCTTAGTCTTTTTCACATTAAGCTGCAGATGATTCTGCTCACACCACGTGGCAAATTTTCCCCACCGGAGCCCTGTACTCAGCCTCATCTCCCTCAATGATGCATCCAACAATGGCAGAATCATCAGAAAGCTTATGAAGATGGCAAGACTCTGTGCAGTAGTTGAAGTCCGAGGTGTAGATGGTGAAGAGAAAAGGAAACGGGTTAGTCTCCTGTAGAGCCGCAGTGCCCGGTGGAATGCTATCCACCACCACCTATCCTTACCCTATCCACGGTAAGGCGATCCCTGGGTTGTCAGCCTTACCGTGGAAAACGGCCCTGTTTTATTGTGGTCACAAGTTGGTGAGTTTAAATAAGATTCGGGAGCAGAAGGACGAGTTGGAGGATCGGCCTCAGCATCGGCATTGGGAAGACAAACCAACACCCTTCTCTCCAACTCTACTCAAAGCAATTTCCAGAAGTGAAATGATTACTTATTATACTACCGTAAGACTGTATCACCTAGCCACCTGAGCTGGGAAAAAGCTCGGAAACTTTAGTTACTGACCTATATATATGCATATACTTTGTTAACCTGTTGTTTTATATTACTTTATTCACGTAGTTATTAACAAAATAGAGTTTAGAACAGAAGAATCAGACTCCAGGTGTGCCCATTTCTACTGGTTCTTTTTAACCCGTTACGGGGTGCATAACACTGCGCAAGCACGTGGACGTCAGACAGGTAGGAGAGCGAGAAGGGTTTGAAGGAAGGCCCTTTAAAGGGCGTGTTTCAGAAGAAGGGGTGGCAGAGTAAAGTGAGACAGAGTACGAAGGATTTGGCTCCACGGGGCTTGGGCGATAACGGGTCGAGGAAGAGTAGGTTGCCTGTGTAGAACACAGACTGGAAGAATGTGCGTGAGGCCGCTGTTCTGTTCCAGGTGTCAGATGTGGGAAGTTCGCGAGACTCGCCAAATGCGTCGAGCTTCAGCTCCTTAGGGACCGGGTTAGGAAGCTGGAGATGCTGCTCGATGACCTTCGTTTGGTCAGGGAGAGTGAGGAGGTGATAGAGAGGAGTTATAAGTTAGTAGTTAACAGTCAGGAGACGGAAGGGCAGACGTCAGAGGCTGCACCCCATAATAATAAGCTGCTTGAATACTGTTGGGGGGGCACAGCCTACCTGGGGGAGCAACAGTGGCTGCGTCTCTGGCACAGAGTCTGGCCCTGTGGCTCAGACGGGTAGGGAAAGGAAGAGGATAGCAACAGTGACAGGGTACTCTACAGATAGGGTGTCCGACAGGCGATTCTGTGAAGGTTGAGCTGAAGAACGGGTAGTAGTTTCCCTCCCAGGAGCCAGGGTCCAATGTTTCTGATTGCGTCCACGATATCCTAAAGTGGGATATAAAAGCCAGAGGTCGTGGTACATGTTGGTACCATCGAAATAGTCAAGAAAAAAGAGGAGGTCCTGAAAGCTGATTACAGGGAGTTTGGAAGGAAGTTCTGAAGCAGGACCACAAGTGTAGTCATTTTGTGATTACTGCCTGTGCTATGTGACAGTGAGTACAAGAATACAGTGACATAGAGGACTAATTCGTGGCTGAGGGATTGGAGCAGGGAGCATGGATTCAGATTTCTGAATAATTGGGATCTCTCTTGAGGCAGGAATGAACTGGACACATAGGACAGGTTGCACGTCGATCTCAGGGTGACAAATTTCTTGGAGGGGAGGTTTGCTGTGTCTATTGGGGAGAGTTTGAACTGGGAGTTCTGGGGGTCGGGAACAAAACTGAAGAGACAGTGGTAGAGGCGGTTGGCTTCCAAATACTGAAAGCTTGGAGACAGTGCCAAAGGGAGGATAGGCAGGTGATAGAGGAAGGACGTGCTCAGACCGATGTATTTAATTGAATGCATATTTTAATGCCTGTGGTTCAGTGTAGCAGTTCTATTTGAAATGTGCAACTACATCTTAGGCTTAGTGTGAGACTGAATGTTTCTGCTGTCTGAGAATGTGGAACTAATGAGCGGCCGGTCTCTTGATGCTCTGTAACACACCTTGTGTGTGAGAGAGAAGTGGCTGCTCTATACCTTGTCGGATTTGAATTAAGCCTTTTCCTATGGGTAAGAGAGGAAACGGGTCAGAGAAGGACAGGCAAAAGACAGGCGGCTGTGTGAAGCGGCCGGTGTAGCCAGTGCTTGTCTCTCTCCCTCTGCCTCTCTGTCTGTCTCTTTCACTCTCTCAAGCATACACACACACACACACACACACACACACACACACACATCTATCATTTTAATTCAGTTCCAGCCATCCTGCCAGACTGAAACACTACACTTAATCTCAATTTTCGTTTGAACAGATTTGACATGCCCATTAAATTCAATTACATCAGAAACTGCTGGAAAAACTCGGAAGATATTTTAGCATATCGTGCGTGTTGCCTTGGAATTCCAGCATCTACACGGTTTTAGTGTCTGTACATCAGCAATGATATTTATCCCGTTGCTAACACGGCCTTCTTCTGTTCATTGTATTTCTGCCGGTTCACAGATATATAATTACTCAACAAAAACCTGAAATCTGTGAGAGTGGCCGCTCCGTGACAAGGTCAGTCTTTGTCATTAGAGCTCCGGCATTATTTCCAGCAGATGAATCTCTACTGAGGTAATGCCCAAGAATTTTGGCTCACTTGTCTTTAATCGGCCCAATATTTACAACAGTGACATTCGTGATTGTTCTAGTAACTGTAACTAAGAAAAATCCTCAGGGGCTGTAACCATATCTCTGGAGATCGAGTCTTTGTATATATCAGGGCCGTTTTAAATGTAGCAGCTCATATTCTCAGAAGTCACAGATCGTCACTTCACTGAAATGGTGTAAGCGGTCATCTTGCGTATAGAACAAGTTTACTACCCTTTTATTTCCGTCTTTGGAATTCCCGGTAAGCCACAGTGTCAGCTGGTATTGGTCAGAACATTAGTTCAATTCCAATGTTGTTATTATTTCTGTCGCTCTTTGGGGCATTTCGAGACCAAAACTGAGAAGAGACACTTTAAATGTCTTTCCACACATTCTGTTTTCCCTGGATGAGTGTTTCCAGCATTCCTGTTTCTGTTCCGTCGTTCAGTGTTCTGTCGCTGACAGGGTGATTCATGATAGTTTCTGTTGTCCTATGGCAGAATCCCGCCGTAACCGCCGTATTCATTCATTACAACTGCATGAGTCAGCGAAAGCACTGGTAGAAAATATTCCATTTACTGATGATTCCGAGGAGGTATTTTCCCGAGATTCCCAGTTATCGCCTTTCGCTCCCATTCCACATTTTGGTAATCAGTAAGAAAACGTGATTCGGATCATATTGAATTCAGTTCAGGGTGCAAACTCATTTTTCTACGCCGCATGTGCACGCTGTCTCCACCATTCCCAGCTAAATGCAAATATTACAGGATCTCCTCAAGTTGCCTTTGCATCTGCTCAGGGATTTCCCAACTTGCTGTTCCCTGTCTCTCTTCTAGCAAACTTGATTGCGATTGTCATTCTGTCCCGAGGGAAGTGCGGTCTCCTCAATTGTGTCACTCGCTACCTGGTAGAAATGGCCGCGGCCGATTTCTTGGTCGTCATTTCGGATCCGCTGCTGAGGTGGGCTGCTCAGTATCATGTTCCTGGTTCGTTCCTGGACATCACTCCAATGTGTAGCTTCCATGACTGGCTTTTTTATTCGAGCACTGCGACCTGTGTCTGGCTGAACTGTCGCTTTCACCGTCGATCGATTTGTGGCTATTTGCTGTGAGAAGCTGAAAACAAAATATTGCACCGAGAGAACGGCGGCTGTGGTTTTCGGGATAGTGAGTGTGTTGTTCTGTTTGGAGAGTGTCCCCTGGAGCTTTATATATGAGCCTTTTGTAATAATTGATGGTGTTCCCTGGTATTGTGTTGATAGACCGAGCTACAGAAATTCTCCCTCATGGGCGGCATGTGCGATATTTCACCGAATTTTAACCCCTTGTGTCCCATTTCTTCCGATTTTGCTGTTCAGTATTCTGACTGTCAGGCGGATTCTAGAGGCCAGTCGAGCCCGCAGGGGGTTCCGGGGACAAAAGAGTGGAGAGAATGACATGACCGGGAGATGGAGAATTGACGCAAATCCATCGTTTTGCTCTTCAGCATAAGCGGTAGTTTCATAATATTGTGGTTAACACAGGTGGCATTTTACATCTATCAACCGATTTCAATGAGTTTTGATTATTCTGTCACGGATCCCCGTAACATCACAGAATCCATATCGATAATGCTGCAAGTTCTCAGTTCCTGCACCAACACGTGTATTTCTGCCCGGACTCAGAGCAAATTCCGAGAAGAACTGAAAAATGCGGTGACTAACCCATTGAATCGGATTTTGAAACTCGTGAAACGTGAGAAATGAATGTTCTATGCTCCAATTCTGTAGTCCCACGTGATGGAAAATAACACAGAGAGTTATTTTGCTGAAATGACTCGGACCGAAACATTTTTCCATGGTTGATCGTTGGCTTGCTGAGTTCTTCCAGCATTTTCTGTGTTTTCCGTGCCTTCCCGTCCTGAAAAAACGAACTGCATTCTTTTGGAGTATGCCTTCGGCTGCATCAACTACTCCTGTTCCCGAATTGCCCGTCCTTCCGTTGATCCTCCGTCTGCTCCTTTTCCTCCATCTGTAGGTCTCTTTCTGACTTCCTGCAAGGCAAGGAGAGAGATAGAGAAAAGAGGGATGGGGCGTGGTGGGAGAGAGCGCGAGAGCTATAGAACGAGCGAGTGCATGAGACATAGAGAGAGACAGAGAGAGAGATTAATATTGTGAATAGAATAATAAAAGCCTCTGCGAAATTTACAAACAGTATCAACGTATTGTCTAACCGCGCTCCGTATCAACATGATATTCCGCTCTGATGGCACGGAAGAGTCTGATGGATTGCAAATTAGAGACTAAAACATGATAATCCATGGAATAATAGCTAAGCTAATTTGAATTCACACAAGCCGGTTGTTGAAGGGTCACTCAACTCAAACACGAACAGATTACTGATTGTATACTTAGAATGTTGAGGAGATGAGAGAAGTTTATATTCAGATGTATCCATTCGAGATAACGTTTAATTGAGAAATCCTTCCCTCAGCCTTCAATCGGGGACCTGATCTTCACTGGTTGGTGGTTAGAGTCAAATTAAGTACATCGACAGTGGGTAATATTTAGTTATAAACAATAAATATAAGCTTCTTCACGACAGGTACTTGGTAATCGGGTTAATCTCGTTAATTATAAAAGTGAGACTTTCGCATGAATGGAGTCTGAACTATCAGTGAGGATTCTTAGAGATTGTATAGATGAGAAACATCATTCTGGACAGTCAAAACGTAAACCAGCGAGTTCCTTGTTATCCCTCCTCGCTCGCTGGGAAAATGATGACACCTCATTCTCCCTTATTAGGGAGAGAGAGAAAATGCGAATACCGGGTGAAACGTGAAGTCTTCAGGGTAACTGTAAGTTTGCGCGTTTGATACTGTTGTGCTCACGCTTGAGTGCTCGGTGACGGTGCCGATGCTATTTTTTTTTTTGCCGTTGGGTGAGCCTAGATTGTTGCGGCACGCGGGATTAAGGAGCTGGAGGACTTTGGGGTTAGAGACATAGAAACATAGAAACCATACAGCAAAGCACAGGCCCGTCTGCCCACAAAGTTGTGCCGAACATGACCCCAACTTAAAAATATTACTCGGCGTACCGAGAGCTCTCTATTTTACTGAGCTCCATGTACCTATATAAAATAATTTTAAAAGACCCTATCATATCCGCATCAACCACCGTTGCCGGCAGCCCATTCCACGCACTCACCTCTCACTGAGAAAAAAAACTTACCCCAGACATAATCTCTGTACCTACCCCCGCAGCACCTTAAACCTGCGTCTTCTTGAGGCAGCAATTTCAGCCCTGGGAAAAAGCCTCTAGCTATCCACACGATCAATGCCTCTCATCAACTTATACACCTCTATCAGGTCACTCTCGTCCTCCGTCGGTCCAAGGAGAAAAGGCCGAGTTCACTCAAACTATTCTCATAAGACACGTTGCCCAATACTGCCAAATCCTAGTAAATCTCCTCTGCAATCTTACTATGGTTTCCACATACTTCCTGTAGTGAGGCGA